>NC_142948.1:28906200-28943700 GCF_046866305.1 Octopus bimaculoides | reverse complement strand
CTGTATAATATATACAACCAATAGTGTGTTTAGCATCCAATACAGGCGTAAGATATATAGCAATATGCAAATAAAACAAAAAAAAAACAAAATGAGATTTTAATATGTCTCGTTTTTATGAGATAACAGCTGGTACATGCATCATGCAATATGAATCCTGCTTCAATTATCTGGTTGCAGTTTGAAAATTACACATTCTGGTTTTAATTAAGTACCTGGAGTCAACTTTATATCATCATCATCGTTTAACATCCGCTTTCCATGCTAGCATGGGTTGGACGATTTGACTGAGGACCGGTGAACCAGATGGCTACACCAGGCTCCAATCTGATTTGGCAGAGTTTCTACAGCTGGATGCCCTTCTTTACGCCAACCAATCTGAGAGTGTAGTGGGTGCTTTTATGTGCCACAGGCGGTACTTGGCAACGGCCACACTCAAAATGGTGTATTTTACGTGCCACCTGCACAGAAGCCAGTCCAGCGGCACTGGCAACGATCTCGCTCGAATGTCTTTACACGTGCCACTGGCACAAGTGCCAAGAAGGCGACACTGGGCACAGGTGCCATTACGATTTCGCTTTCGCTTGCCCCAATACGTCTTCGCAAGCCGAGTTTAGTGTCCAATGAAGGATTCTGCATATATCTTTTGCTTGCTTCAATCATTAGATTTTGGTCATACTAAGGCACTGCCTTGGAGAATTTCTTCTTTTAGCTGGATGAATCAACCGCGGTACTTCATTTTTTGAAGTCTGGTTACTTATATTGTTTTCTTTTGCTGAACTGATAAGTTAATGGGGACATAAACACACCAACACCATTTGTCAAGCTGTGGCAGTGGGGACAAACACAGACACAAGGACATACACATATAGGTACATATATACATATACAATGGGCTTCTTTCAGTTTCTATTTAACAAGTCCATGCACAAGAGTTTGGTTGGCCCGAGGCTATAGTAGAAGACACTTGCCGAAGGTGTCACAGTGGGACTGAACCCAGAACCATGTGGTCGGGAAGCAAGCTTCTTACCACACAGTCACATTTGCACTTTATCATCATTATCATCGTTTAACGTCCGTTTTCCATGCTGGCATGGGTTTGACGGTTTGACACGTAGCTGGCCAGCTGTAAGCTATCCAGACTAATCGTCTTTTATATATATATATATATATATATATATATTGTTCTTTTAATGATGGAACTCGAAGTAGATAAAGCTATAAATGGTGTAAATAATAGCCAGTCGAATATTAGGTTTAACATCCGTTGGATGGAAGAAGTCAGGTAGCCTCCAATTTTGTTTTTTTCCAACCAAGGATTTTTTTTTTTTTTTCTAATGCAATTATTAATAGCTGTAACTACTTCGAATTTCATTGTTAAAGAATTAATTTACTTAATAATCTCTCGAAATTACCAAATTCTTATAACACAAACACACACGTACTGTTTTAAGAGCGTTGGTTAGAACAACGCTTTATAAACTCACTTGGTTTCGTTCTTGAATTCTTCTAGGCATACAATAAAATACACAAATAAAATAAAGTGGTTTTTATCTTAGCAAACCCAAGCTGCAGATAAAGGAAAAACCAATAAAGAAAAATTAACACAATTTTATTGCCAAAGAGATATGGCACCAACGAACACCATACACAAAATAAACAGAACAACAGATTTTTGTCTGCAGATAAACGTATTAATGGGGCTTCGTTACAACTATGGTACACACAAGTAAATGATTAATGAAAAACAACGTTTGAATTTTACTATTCGAGTGGAAATATCAATAATTACAAAACTTGATGACATTTTGACCCATCCTTGTAATATATCTTGAGTCAAAAACATCCCTTATCCATTTTCTATAATTTTTTTCTTCTCTTTTATTATTTTTTTTTTAGTTAGTTACTAGTCTCTTTGTTTATCGACCTTAAGAGGAGATGGAAAGGCAAGTTTTGTGTTGTGATTTAAAGAACCACGAACAATGGAAAGTCGAAATAACGAACTGCTATACATAAGTTGAAAATTAGTCTGATGAAGAAATATCTCGAGTATTCGACATGCTAAAAACAGCAGCCGAATCTCCCTATTTCTGTCCAATCAGTCAACAGTTTTGATAAGGGAAAGACAGATAAAGTAGTCCGAGATGGTTATATCCATAACTGACACGCTCTTCCGAGTTTTCTCGGTCGTGGTTGATCTTGGAATACTACAATAACGAAAATTTTAATTACAGCCACTGATTATACAGCCACAAATATTGGTTTCATATTTTGGCACATGGGCAGTAATTTCAGGGGTGGGGGTAAGTCGATTACATCGACCCCAGGATTAACTGGTACCCAAAAGGATGAAAAATAAAGTCGATATCAGTGGAATTTGAACTCAGAACGGACGACGGACGAAATGCTGCTAACATTTTGCCAGCTTTCAACCCTAATACAGTCATAAACATTGTTAGCAGGGAAGAGATAAACGGTTAATTAAACTGACTCCAAATAAATAACTAGGATTTTTATTTCTTTAACTGAACTCGGGCAGAATTTTTAACCCAATTCCTATAGAGTTAGAAGAGGAAACACTAACAAAAATGATAACATTGTTATAGGAGTGAGAAGCGAGATAATATAATATTTAGTCTATTTCGAGAATTAACAGCAACCAATAAAATTAATTAAAGCAGACGATTGAAAGCTCGGTGCTGCGGCTGGTCTTGTCAGGATATTTATCTTTTCATTTGTTGACATTCGTCGGGGACAACGACGACCCGGTGGGAAGAGTGCGCGATGGGTGGATCTGCTAAAAATAGCAGCCAAATCATGGCCTATTCTCTTAAAAGAAAAGACGGACAAAGATAGTATGATTCTGGCCGTATTTTATGCCAGATCTGTATTAATGAGGATTAATCTAATAAAACAACAACGACATTGGTACAAAAAAAATAAGGTGAGTTATACAGTGACCTCAGAACATGTGTACTTATTTTACAGACCTGCTTAGATGTAATATTTGTTAGCCAAGCAACTTAACCGCTTCTTTCAATTTACTACAGCTTTGCTTAAGTGTTTCGCTCTGGGACAATTAGACAATTAACATTACGATATCAACTTGCAGTTCTCTTCACTCTTTTTGCACAATAACAGAAGCAGTTCTTTATAATGGACACACACAACTGCTACGTTTGAGAGAAATATGAACGAGAAAGAGACGACAAAAGATGGCAAATAGAATTAAAAAAACAGACAAGAGAGGGGAAGATATATATATATATATATATATATATATATATATATAGATAGATAGATAGAGAGAGAGAGAGAGAGAGATAGGGATAGTGTTGCCTAGAGACAGTCATCCGCAACAAAATTACGATGGATAAATGGAATACTGCTTTTTTCTTTATATATACGAACAAAAAAGAAAATATAGCTTTTTTTTACATGCAATTCTAAGCCACAAACAAAAACGGTGTCCCTTTACGATCTGCGGGATTATTATGGCTGGTGTTTTTAGCAATTCGAACAACCACGCGGAGGTTTTTTCATTCGTCGTAGTTATTATTATTATTATTATTATTATTATCAGTGTCGATTTAATTTATCTATAATAATTTTTATTTTTTAAATGTACCACCTTGTTAAGAAACTAATTAGAAGTAGATAAATGCTCAGTTTCTTTTTCATTAATATATATATATATATATATATATATATATATATTTATATTGTTCTAGTTCGTTTTCCGTCTCTTCTTTTATCTACCCCGTCTTTCATCGGCTCCGAAGCGATTTCCATGTCGACTTTTTTAAACAACCGCTTCAAATTCTTAGATTTCCTCCAAGAAATGAATGAAAGTAAATAAGAAGAAAGAAAGAAGGGAAAAAAGAAAAACCTGCCTCGCTACATCAACATCCGTTGTTTTCCTCACCAATCTTATGTTATTTTACTTTACCAAGACATGTCGTCCCACTTCCAGTAAATGGAAGCTGTTTTTTTGTTTCTTTTTCGAAAGCATCTAATTTCCTACCAAATTCTAATAATAATGAATACAAAAAAAAATCTGTAATCTCGTTTAATTAAAGTGGAAGATAAAAATAAGAGTGAAAACAAGAAGAAGAAGAAAAAAATCGAAGAGAGACGTTGTTGAAGTTTATGTTGTCGATATCATTATTATTATCTGCTGTTATTGCTGCTGCTGGTTTATGTCGATCGTCTACACTTTAAATAAGAGGCAGACAGAGAAGAATGAAGAGAAGGAATAAGCATGGAAGCATGGAAAAGAGATGCTGAGAAAAAGAGGAAGAGAGAGGTAGCGACACGGTGAGAGATAGAGGATGGAAGAGCTGTGTGGTGAGGATGAGATATTTGGAGGGGAGATGGAGAAAGAGAGCTCTTGAAGAAGAGAGACTGTTTGTACGACCTTAAAAAAGAGCAGAGAGACGGAAAAGGGAATAAAACGAATGAAATCAGTGACACAGAGCGAGAGAGAGAGAGAGAAAGAGAGAAAGAGAGAGAAAGAAAGTGAGAACTGTGTGGAGGAGAAAGAACGTATGGGAAAAGAAAGATAACGAGAAAAAGATAGAAAGAATGAGAGCTGTGTGGGGGGGGGGGACCGCCGAAAGAGAGAACGATACAATGCATCATTCAGAAACAGATATATAGTGAATGACGAGGGAAAAGATTGAGAAAGAGAGTGTGTGTGTGTGACTGTATGAATAGAGATTTGATGTGTACACAATGTAGCTGATTCTACAACTAATTAATGTTGAGGTGTGTTTGAGGTGGGAGAAGCGACGAAACGTAAAGGAAACACAACATCGGTATTATTATAACTTGAGCACAAAGACCAGAGAACTGGAGAAAATCGGTAGCGGTAAACTGAACAGACGATTATATGACTGGTACTTAACAAATCCGAGACTTAAGGACTGTTACGTATTTTATCATCATCAACACTGTGCTTGCTTTTTATGGGGTTTTCTAAGACGCGGTACTTCTTGTATAAATGTCGGGGTTTGTTGAAAGTTTTGACTAGTTTATTCATGTTTGGCGGAAGCTTGTAGGACAACGTTTCAACAGTATTTGTAGGTGATTTCATTTCTTAAAATGTGTGAGAGATAAAAAAATAAAAAGTACGTTTCATTCTGCTGGATCAGGACTAACAACGACTGCAGTAATCGGAATTAATGTACAATACACATGGAATATACACACAGGACCTGTGAGTGGGAAGTTCATCCGCTACATTGGTACACGTCCCGGAGAGCTCCTAACTATCTGTGCTACTCCTCGTGAGGGAAAGGGTAGAGCGAAAAAAAAAAACAAAATGAAATGTTCTGTACATTTGAATATTAAAAATGAACCCCATCTCAGACAACGAAAGCAGTTGTGTTCTGCCTTACTGAATAAATCGCTCTCGGAGGCCCTGTACACCACACACAATCACACACACATTTACACAGTGTTCCTCGTGATCTGAGCAATATTTATTTATAGTTGTACTCGATCGTTACATAAACTTCTAACAATACAAGTATGCATAAAACAAAAAAGCAAGAAAAACAAACAAACCGTGGACGCCTTTAATTAGATTTACTCGACTTAAACAGGTTTATAGAAAGATGGTCAAAGCTAGCTGAAATAAGCCAGCACATTATACAAGTTTTATCTTTCTTTCATTCAAAGTTCCGAAGTTTGCGGAGGGATTTGACAAGGACGGTCGTATAATTATTATGCAACGTGCAAAGATCTATATATATACATATAATAACAATAAATATATGCGTTTTGCTCCATTTATTGTTATTATTCATATCTACTTAAAATGCATCACTTTAACTTGGTATCTCTACCTATAAAACGGGTGTGATATCCTGGGTTTTTTGTGTGATTTTTGCTACCCATGGTAACTATTAACATATTTACATTGTCAAGGTTTTTTAAACTGAAATAATATCAATATATACATAAACTTACATATAAATATATATATATATATATATATATATATATATATATATATATATATATATGTGTGTGTGTGTGTGTGTGTGTGTGTGTGTGTGTGTGTGTGTAAACATTTCTTCAAAAATGATTAATTTAATAATGACAAAATGCAAAAATCTAAATAACTCTTCGTGGTATTCAATGAGAAAAATTATCTGACAAATTTCCATTTGTAGCCATCCTTAAAGATATTCAATTATAACTGTATAAACAGTAAATAGATTTCTAAGGTTTTCTACCCTAAGTATTAAGTTCTTCAATTAACTTAAAATACTTCATTATTATTGCAAAGACATATCCTTGACGTTAATTCTTAGACGTGATCAGCACGACTCGATATGTGAACTTTTAAATTACAAGTACAATCTATCCGAAAGGGGGTTCCCCCACAACTCACTTTCACTGAGAAGGCTAGAAGGCTAAATTAAAAGACATTTATCAAGAAGTCATGCTGTAGAATCGAACCCGACACCTTGGGCTAACGAAGCGGACTTCTTAAAAATTTCGACTATCCATGAATTGTACGTCAATGTTCTTACATGCAGTCTTATTATGCGGTTTATATAAAACACACCATTCAAGTGAACAAACGAAAAAAACAAAGAGAATAATAACAAACTCTTTTACAAATCACACCTAAAAACAACAAAAATAAAACATTAAAAATGTGTATTATTAAATAACCTTAAAAAACTGGATGGTCATGGCAAAATAGATTCTGAACCATAGATCAACTCGATTAGGACTGACCCGAGGCTCAACGTAACACAAGTTGTATTTCTAATAGTTGACGAAAAGCAGAAACAAAAAAGCGGACGAGGGAGCTTTTACAGAATATATGATCGCTTGAATTGCCAGAAATAGAAGTCAAATCTCTAGTCATATCTTACCAACTTAAAACAAGAGACAGAAAGAGAAACAGCATGCGATAATGAACCGAGAATATGAGACTCACACCTCAATATTAGTAGGGTTTTTTCTTGAAATGATACTATTAGGCAAGCTAATTTTCTGGGATAAAAATGTATGCGTGCAGATATTGGTAGTTCTAAATAAACTATGGTTCAAAATTAGATGAGATGGTCATAAATGGAATGTCTTTGACAGTAAATCTGTTCTGTAGTGACCGACTGAACTAGAGCTAGATCAAAATGCCAAAAAAGAAAAGGCGTGAATTATACAGGTGAGAGAGAGAAAAGGTTAAAAGCTTGTAAGAGAAAAGGAGAGAATTTGAAGTGACAGACAAAAACTTGGTTGAGATCCCTAATAAAATAATAAATATGAAGAAAAAAACAACATTTAAGTGAGGTGGGGCCCTAATTGTTTTGGGGGATTTCTTTGCGAAAAAGAACGAGGTGGGGTTGTTTCTGGAAGGAAATACCAAGAGTGTGAGTGATTGCTTTGCAGGGTTAGTCTGGTTTGCCTTCCTTGACTCGTAATGATTTCAATTGTATGTCATCATAATTTGCCGCACCTCACACGAAAATCGAGAGATGGAGATGCAGGGGAGGAGGAAAAAACATTAAAAAGAATGTGAAAAGCTGAGCAAATTACACATCAAAGGGTTTCTTATTTTCAAAGGGGAGAGGTAATAGAGAGAATTTCTTATGAAGGAAGAAGGAAGGGGGTTTTTAAGGGTTCAATTCACAATTGATAGGACGACATCCTTATTTTTTTTTTTCCCGCTCAAATATTAGAAGCGCCAATGCAATGCAATGCATATATGTCGAGTTGTGTGAGTTTATAAACATGAAAAAGTACTTAATGCAAAAATGGAGAGAAAATATTGATTGCAAGTGCTGAGATTACCATTTCGTGTTTTAGCGATGGTCGCCTAACATTAACTTTGTGTCTGTGGTGCGAGCGTATGTGTAGGTATATAGACATTACATGTGTATATATACATACATTGTATGTGCGAATATGTGCGTAGATAGATAGATATTGTTAACAAAATAGCATATATATATATATATATATATATATATATATATATATACACACACACACACACACACACAGAGTATACACACGTATACAGATATAACTGTATCGTAAATCTAATACACGCACCACACACACGTATGTATGTATGTATCTATGTGTGTGTGTGTGTATATATATATATATATATATATATATATACATATATATATATATATATATATATATATATATATATATATATATATAGAGAGAGAGAGAGAGAGAGAGGGGGTAAACAAAATACAGCATATGTATATGTGTATATATATATATATATATATATATATATATATATATATAAATATAAAAGTATGTACACCTAATAGGGTCGCTGTGTGGTAAGAAGCTTGCTTCCCAACCACATAGTTCCGGGTTCAGTCCAACCTCGAGGCACCTTGGGCAAGTAGCTTCTAGTATAGCCTCGGGCCAACCAAAGTATTATGATCAGATACGGTGCGCGGAAACTAAGAGAAGCCCGTGGTATATATAAATGTTTGTGAGTGTGTGCGCGCGCACGTGTTTGTACCCCCACCCAACCACCATCGCTTGACAACCGATGTCGGTGTGTATACGTCCCCGTAACGTAGCAGTTCGGCAAAGAAGTCCGATAGAATAAGTACTAGACTTTCAAAGAATAAGCCCTGGGGTGGGGAAATTTCTTCGACTAAAAACATCCTTTTCATGCGGTGCTCCAACACGGCTGCGGTGAAAGACACAAACAAGTAAAAAGACACTATACCATGTATTTATATATATGTATGTTATAACATTGTCAAACGTCAGGTGAGGAGCGTGGGTGGCATCAGTTAATTAGGGCCTGAATTTCGCCCTAAGATAACTCGAACCACAACAAACAGGCTTTCCTCGCCATTTCCTGATATAATTAGTTCTGAATAGGAGATAATAGATAAACAAAAGTTTACTTCTGGATCTTTCTCCCACCTATATTATGTATAATCCGTTTTGTTTTTAATTATAATTAACACTCTTTAGCAATAAGCAATATAAACTATATTATTATTCAAAGCTAATGCAACATGTGAGGACACAAATCTGATATAATTTAGCATTTGCTCCAAGGTAAATCCGAAAAAAAAAGGGTGGAAAAATCCATAACAGTCAAAAAACACCAATACTCTTTAACTTTTTTAATTGTTTCAGTCATTTGACTGCGGCCATGCTGGAGCACCACCTTTTAGTCGAGCAAATCGACTACAGGACTTATTTCTTTGGATGCGTAGTACTTATTCTATCGGTCTCTCTTTTGCCGAACCGCTAAGTTACGGGGACGTAAACACACCAGCATCGGTTGTCAAGCGATGCTGGGGGAACAAACACAGACACACAAACATACATATATATATACATATATATGACGGACTTCTTTCAGTTTCCGTCTACCAAATCCACTCAAGGCTTTGGTTGGCCTGAGACTATAATAGAAGACACTTGCCCAAGGTGTCACGCAGTGGGACTGAACCCGGAACCATGTGGTTGGTAAGCAAGCTACTTACCACACAGCCACTCCTAATCAATTTAGGGTCTGATGCTAACCAGCATATAAATATTGATTTCATATTTTGGCACAAGACCAGCAATTTCGAAGGAGAGCTAGGTCGATTTACATCGAACCCGAAAGGATGACAGGCAGAGTTGACCTCGGCAGAATTTGAACCCAGAACGTGCTGACAAGATAAAACTTGCATATGAACATTTAGCTGTGTTTTGTCGATGGGTGGATGAGATTATATAACACATGACTGAACGTTTAGGCAATGATGAGGTGCCGTAACATTTTTGGGCAAAAAGCCTAGTGTGTGAAATTGGGTACATAAAAAACCGAACGGAAAACCCTCATTGAAAAAACATCCAATTACACCACTGCGTCGCGTTGATTCTCTCTGAGAATAACACGTGCCTGTGGAATGCCAAATATGCAGTTAAACGACTGGACACGAATCGTCGATACTGACGGAGGCTAACAGAGATGACTTTTATAAAAAAAAAACAACCCCTACATCTTGAGCTGACGTTTAGGGATGAGCTCTATATATATCGATATATCTACGAAGGAAACAAGGCCAACACTATAATTACACAGACTATTTGTATTGGTTAATGAATAAAACTAATTGATACGTAAGGTGAATGAGAAAAGGTAGAGAGGAGATGACAACCGAACCGAAGTCAGTTAAAAAGGCAAAGCCAGCTTATATGGATAAACAGAAGTGTCCCGGCATGGCCATAGTCCAATGACTAAAACAAGATAAATGGATCGCTCCCGATATATATATATATATATATACCGGAGTAAGCACATGCAATGTGCAACAAGGTGGAAAAAAGAGTACTCAAATACCAGAGGTAGAGTAATATGCTTTATTTAAAAGCAGCAGAAATATAACAAAAAAACCGTTACTCTGAGTTTCACGTTCCCGTTCATCGGACAGTTACTGTCCGATATATATATACATATATATATATATATATATATATAAAGCGGAGATTGCACGCCTCTGTGAAAGCTTTGGAATGAGAAAATGTAATATATATTGACCCTACTAATTTAATCGATATCTTTTCACCTCATCAAAGTACCATGGACACATCAGAAACACACACACGTTCGTGTATGTTTGTATTTACAACGGTTTAAAAATAATTCTGTTGTGTTCCGTTTCGACAATCATCGATAAAATATATACCAAACTGATGTTGAGTACTGCAGTTGATATACGAGTGCTCCGAGACAGTTTCCACTTACCAAATTCCGATCATTAAAAGAAAACAAAACAAAACAGAAAAACCAAATAAACCTGTAGAAATTGATCAAGGTAGCGTGCATGCATTGCGATTGAACCCGCAACTAAAGTGGTGGTGAAGTGATATTTCTCAACCACGCATTCATGTCTCAGCACATGTCTGTGTGGTGCTTGAAACTCGTTTCGCAGCCACGTGGTTCTGAGTTCAGTACCACTGCGAACAAATGTCTTCTGCTATAAGCCTGGACTGACCAAGGCTTTGGGAATGAATTAGACGGAAACTCTGTGTGTGTGTGTGTGTGTGTGTGTGTGTGTGTGTGTGCGCGTGCGTGTTTGCGCGCACAAACACACGTGCGCTTTTTTGTCTCTTGAACGATTGATAACTGGTGCTGGTTTGTTTTCATCTCCCACAAGCTAGCGGTTCGGCGAAAAAGTAATTGATGAAGTGTACTGGGATCTATTTATTCGACCGAATCCCTTCAATGCGGTTCCCCCAGCACAGCCGTGAGTCAACGAATAAAATAAGTAAAAGAATTAGTTTCGCGAGAGTGTAGACAAACAGACAGATAGATAGATAGGTGATATAGAGGTGATAGATAGATAGATAGATATAATGATTGATGATATCGATAGACAAATGATATAGATGGATAGATAAATAGACAGATAAAGAGAGATGGGTGGGTGGATATTATAAACAAGGTGACCATCAATGAAGAGGAGCTAGAAAGGTGTTATCGAGACAATGTACAGGTTTAAGCACCTCAAACAATCCTCCATACAATCAGTGTAAATAAGACATAACACTAAATGGTTTGTCAAAGGCATGGAAACTAACGCCACGGAACGAACGTTACTGCGGCGGCGGCGGCGGTGGTGCTAATGTGACCACAGCAATGTTATCGTTTATTGTATGGTGAACATAAATGTCAAGAGTTCTGGTGTTAGTGGAGACTGAAGTAAATAGCAAAGATGGGCATCTAGTGTTTTTGTGTGTGTGTGTGTGTGTGTGACACCACCAAATACTGCCATCATGTTACAAAACAGATTTGCGATGGTGGCGTGGCTAATAATGCTGTGGATGGCGGCGGTGGACGCGGTGTATTCAGGAATGTTATAGTGATGATAGTGTGATTCAAATATGGTGGTGGTGGTGGTGGTGGTTGATATTGTAGTAGTATTGGCTACAGTACCGATCATAATATCGAGATGGGCGTCGGTTGTGGTGTTGCTATCTTTGTGACCACCCGGGCGTTGTTGTTATTGTTAACAACACCGATGTGGTGGTCGTAATAGTGCAATTGTTAATAGCAAATGACGGTGTTAAATCCTGAGTGAGCAAGACCATTAGGATATACCAAAGGAATTCTAGCCACAACCATCTTATCTTGTTTATTGATTGCAAAGAGGATTTTTGAACTCAGAACGTAAGGACAGACTAATAATAATAATAATTTCTAATTTAGGCACATTGACAACAATTTCGAGGAGAGCCGTGAGTACTTAATTTCATCGACCCCAGAAGGAATGTAGCCTCAGCGAAACTAGCCTCAGCGGGATTTGAAACGAAAATGTAAAGATACGGAACACATGTCCACAAAGACATTTTACCGATGCTGTATAAGTATAGATGGGATGGTTGTGTTGACAATCCTTTTTACTATAATAGACACAAGGACTGAAATTTATGGGGCAAGGGGATTATCAGTTACATCGGCCCTGGAAGGAAGAAAGACAAAATTGACCTCAGTGCGATTCGAATTGATACCGTGAAGCTGTTGTTGTTGGCACTCCGCCGCTTACGACGTCGAGAGTTCCAGTTGATCCGACCAACGGAACAGCCTGCTCGTGAAATTAACGTGCAAGTGGCTGAACACCCCACAGACACGTGTACCCTTAACGTAGTTCTCGGGGATATTCAGCGTGACACAGTGTGACAAGGCTGACCCTTTGAATTACAGGCACAACAGAAACAGGAAGTAAGAGTGAGAGAAAGTTGTGGTGGAAGAGTACAGCAGGGCTCGCCACCATCCCCTGCCGGAGCCTCGTGGAGCTTCTTTAGGTGTTTTCGCTCAATAAACACTCACAACGCCCGGTCTGGGAATCGAAACCGCGATCCTACGACCGCGAGTCCGCTACCCTAACCACTGGGCCATTGCGCCTCCGCACGTAAAAATGTGGAGTACAAATAACCCACCAAGATATTTTGCCGACGATGCTGTGGCGGGATGATGGTAGTATTTCATAATGTTTGCTATATTAAGCAATGAGACGATAATGACAGGGATATTGAAGTGGATGAGGGGTGAATCGACGGGGCACCCACCCTGCTTATAATTGCGAGGGGACGGAGACGTATGGGAGTGGGCGCTATTCATGTTATTATACTACACCCCCCGTGTGATGGAAAAGAAGGGGAGGGAGGAGTTAGTTGCTAGTGTACCCATCTCTAACGAAAGGGATGGTGTTGACAGAATACTCTCCTTATGATGGTGTACCTTCCTGACAATGGTGAAGAGGAGGGGAGTGTAGGCGTATGGAGGAAAGCTGACATTAACGAGGATGACTATTCAGGGTCTAAACTCGCTTTGATCACAGACATTCCAGCCATGACTTATGTTTAGTGTACTACTACATTATTATTCAATGCTCCATCCTTTTTCCTAAGTGTGATTTAGCAGCTATTTCTAGCAGATTCAGCTTACTAAGTAATGTTTGCTGTCCTCATGGTGTGTTTTGTCGTTACGCTGTCATTAGATGATGATGATGATGGCAGTAGTTAAGGATGTTTAGCTACAGGTCAACCCCTAATAAAAAGAAATCGATGATTAGAGGCATTTCAGCTGTGACCGACGTGTCTTCTTTCAGAGCAAGGATCCCGGGACCAAATTATCCAACGTGTTCTTGAAGACGGTAAGATGTGATTCGTGGGTAGATTTGGTTTCTATTTCTAGCAAGCCGAAGCTTCTAGGAGAGGGAACGTTGTCAAACGACAAATCTTGTGTTGTGAGGGCTGGAAATACGAGAGTCGTCTAACTAACTACGGGAGCAGATGGAATAACAAAAGCGTTCCAGCCATGGTAATCCAGTTTATTTTTTCTTAAACAATGCACCTAGAACTTTATATCATCTAATGTACCAAAAGGCCTAAGTTCAGTGAGTATTGGCTGCTATTTCTAAAGGATGGAACGACCACGTTTAGGTTGTCTCGGGTTGCATAATTAAGACGTTGGACGTGTTTAGCCCAAGTCTGCTCTGATCAAGACATTCTAACCATCATCACCAACAGACTTAGTGTATATGGGACTACACTGTCCAATGTGTTTTTACTTTTGTTTTACGACAGAGGGATAATTCGGAGTGAGCGTTGGCTGTTATTTCTAGCAAGTTGCTCAACCATGTATAAAGAAGTCTTATAGCTGTCTCATACAATAAGAGTGTGGTAAGGATTATATAAAGACGACAGCGAATTCGATCGCCCCAAGACTTTAAAAACGGAAAAAGAAAACAGACAAGACGCGGATTAAACATGGAATTAGTTGCAGATTGAGTAAGGTGGTGGAGGTGAGGCAGAGGGGGGGATGGGAAACAAATAGGAGAGAAGAGGGAAAAAGAGAGTGAAAAAATAATTTATAAAATCCCTTTTATAATAATGACATCAACGACAACAACAAGAACTGGGGCTTTTTTAGAGTTGTTAAGTTGGAAATAATGAGAAACCGATCCAAGCGGACAGATTGAGTGTGATGGCGGGAGAGAGAGAGAGAGAGAGAGAGAGGGGAGGCAGGCAAGGGAGAGTGAGAGATATAACGGAGGGAGGGAAGGAGAGAAAGAGAGAGAGAGAGAGAAACGTGAACTGACGACAAACTCATTAATATAAGATATAAAAAGATGGACGAGAATGTGTGCATATTCGAATGAGTATATGGGTAAATGCCTGCGTGTGTGAGTGAACGAGCGAGCGAGTACGTGGGTGATTGAGAGCGGCTATATGCGTGAGTGCAGTTGTGAGTGCGTGCGTGCGCGCGTAGTGGCGATGCGTGTGTTATGTGTGTATGGAGGTGGAGAGAGCGAGTGAGGCAGAGAGGTTGATTTCAAAACTCCAGGCACACCAGATGTTGGGGCAAGATGTGATGAGGTAAAAACAAAAGCAGGCGTTGGCCGTATATCTATCACGGAGCAGAGAGAGCGAGAGAGAGAGAGAGAACCAGGGAAAAAGAGCGAGGAGTAGAGGGTAAAAAGAAAGGGTGAAGAAGAAGTAGAAAAAGGCACAAGGGCTAATGAGGTGGTGGTGGTCTTTAATATTATTATTATTAATACATTAGTGGTGGGAGTGAGAAGAGAGTAGCGTAAGTAAGAGGATAGATAGATAGATAGATAGGAGACAGATGGAGTTGAGAAAGATAGAGTTGATAGCTTTTAATAAAACAGGGAAATAATTAGATAAATAAGGCTGCAAAGGTTTGACAAGAGTAAATGTATGTGCATCAGCACACACACACTATATATATACATATATATATATAGATACATACACACATGCATATATATATATATATATATATATATATATTAGATACATACACACATGCATAT
Organism: Octopus bimaculoides; assembly: GCF_046866305.1. Classification (NCBI taxonomy): domain Eukaryota; kingdom Metazoa; phylum Mollusca; class Cephalopoda; order Octopoda; family Octopodidae; genus Octopus; species Octopus bimaculoides. The sequence goes on along the minus strand of NC_142948.1, from coordinate 28,928,353 downwards.
ATATACATATATATATGCATGTGTGTATGTATCTATATATATATATATATATAGATACATACACACATGCATATATATATATATATATATATGCATGTGTGTATGTATCTATATATATATATATATATAGATACATACACACATGCATATATATATATATATATATATATATATATATATATAGACGTATGTATGTATATATGAATATTTAAAAGAAAAGCAATTACATTTGTGCACACAGTGAGAGAAATATTAAAACAGAAAATAATTGAAGGAAAAGAGAGGGTAAAAAGAATCGAGAAGAGAACACAAGAGAAAGAGAAAGGCAATAACGATAAGTAACACACACACGAATATATATATATGTGTATATATATGTATGTATATATATATATATGAATGAGGGAGAGGAGGCAGAAAACCTATTTGATAAAGAGATAAATGAAGACAGGTATAGGGGAGAGGAAAGAGAAAAAGAAAGCGGGTTCGATCGATAGAAAAGGCGGAAAAGAGAGTGGTTTGAAGGGGAGAATGCAATGTAATTAAGAAAAGAGAGGACAGACAGGGAGATATGAGATGGGTGCAAAAGAGAAATTGTATATGAGGGATAGTGAGAGAAGAGTATAATAGAGGTGAAGGGTAGAAGTAGAAGTGATAGAGTATAAATAGTGGCCGGGGGGGGGGGAAGGAGGGATATCGTAAAAGGAGGGAGGAGGGAGAGATTAATGGTAGGAGGCAATACAGAAAAGAGAAAAAAAAGAGGGTAAGAGATGAAGGAAGGCAAGATCGAAAGGTTATGTAGGGGAGGGGGGAGAATATCGTAAAGATGGAAACAAGGAGAGACGTAACGAGAGAGGGGGAATAAGGTAGGAGAGAGAGATGGGAAGAAAGAGAGAAAGAAGGTAGTGGAGAAGGAAGGAGGAGGAGTAGGAGAAAGGCAAACATAATATAAAGAAAGCTTAGCTTCACTCTCAGCTACGTCCTTTCCTTCTCTTTATTTTCATCAACTAAAAGCATGAGATTGATGAGAAAAGCTGTATATTGGCAAAATGTGGTTGTGTACGGGGGGGGGGGAAGGAATTAGAAAGAGGTTCTTTATGCGTGTTTGTGAATACACGTACAGCAAATCTATCACACACATGTACACAAATATATTACATATATATATATGTGTGTGTGTATTTACGGAAACTAATGTCATTGCACCTATGTATGCAAGCGGGTATGTATAGGAATACAACATGTGTATATATGTATGTGAGTAGATACAAGTAAGATGCGTTTCTTTCTGATGGTGTTTGGCAATAGTAAATTGCTATTAATTCCGCAGCAAATATTCGACAGCCAAGTCTTAGTATCACATATACACATCGAGACGTGTTTTATACGTGTGTGTGTAGTAGTAGTAGTAGTAGTAGTAGTAGTAGTAGCTATACGGGCATATATACGAGCGTGTATAAAAGTGTGTGTGTAGTAGCTATACGGACATATATACGAGCGTGTATAAAAGTTTGTGTGTAGTAGCTATACGGACACATACACGAGCGTATGTATAAAAGTGTGTGTGTATAGATAGATAGATAAATAGATAGAGAGAGAGATGTATGTATATATACACAGCAATAATATAGTCGCATATGGACTACCAGATGCATGAGAGCGTGTATATAGTGTTTAAGTGTACATGTGTATATGTATGTTGAGAAACAATAAAAACGTACAGGGACACACACACAAACATACGTACAAACATACACAACACACACACGTGTGTGTGTGTGTTGTGTTTGCGTGTAACGGCGCCTGTGTGTGAGTGTACAAAACCAGTGAGTATGTGTGTGTGTGTGTGTGTATGAGTGTACAGTAGCAATAAAAGTAATGAACAAGTGCTTTTCAGCTACGCATTAATAAATAAAACAACCTCGTTTACATTAGACTGATTGCAATGGCCTGTCGGAAAAAGGCTAGAATTAATTGCTTTCTCGATCTGCATCTTCTTTGCTTTACACACACACACACACGGCCAGAACCATTATATTAATTGAGAACAAATCGATATCTATTCATATATGCCTATCAATACACACACCTAAGTGTATGTGTGTATATAAATATATATATATATATATATATATATATATATATATATATATATGTGAGTGTGTGATGACAAATATATAAAACTACAAAATATATACGAAGAGATTAGTTATATACAGCCACCGACACAATGTAGTCTCGTGCTTTATATATATATATATATATATATATATATATATATATATATATATATATATATATATGTGTGCATGTACACATACGAATAGTGGTCTTTGTATGTAACTGAATTGACATGAACGAAGACGTCCCAGTTGTGACCATCTCATCTTGGGTATTAAACAACGTAGGACTACACAATGCTAAGTGTCCTTCCTTGTATAAGACAATCGGAGTGCGATTAGAAGGAGATTTGCCCGTTAATTCTTGCAGGTGGAACGATCGCATTGAGACTTCCCTTTCGTAGTATTAGTCTGTATATATGTATATATATACAGCAATCATATGCGTGCGTGTGGTTTTAATTCATATATAGCGATGTTTTAATTTATATACAGCGACTGGATGTAATGTAATTGCATTCGTAATGTATACAAGTTATACTATTCTTATCCGTACACGTTCATTTATACATAAGCACGCACGTATACAACAACAACAGCGCACATCAAATGCAATATATCTCCTCTACACTCACTCACACACACACACACCATTTAAATAGAAAGCAATATCAGTATCGATAAAGTTATTTGCTGTGTATATCAATCAATATATAATATCCCAGATAGAACACACATACACACTATCAGAGAACAATCACAGATACAGGCAGGCTCGGCAAGATGAAGAAATAGTAGCTAGCTGTTGTTTTGATGTGAGAGTGGCTGGAAATCGTGTGTGTGTACGTGTGATAGATAGATAGATAGATAGATAGATGGGGAGGCAGAATTGTATGTTGGAAGTTACACAAACGAATTTAGAAATGTGTACACGCATTTGTGAGTGTGTGTATATATGTGTGTATGTACACATATTTATGCAAACACATGCGTAATACAGTTGTATACAATCACACATGTATACACGAAGACAAACACTAACAATGATCATAATTATATGCACATATCATGCATATACATGGATATATCAAAAGATACCAGATATTTTGCGTATTCCCACCTAGCGATACCGTTTTCAGCACGTCTAAATATTTAATACACCAACATTTATAATCTATTTGACTAACAGTTATCATTAATTAAATAGTACCAACCGATCGATCATCGCTCCGAAGATGGTTGTTACCTCTTAGGCGCCGTTAATAACTGTACAGAAAATATCTACCAAAACAAAACATTATTTTCATTTAGTAACACTAAAATTCTGAAAGGTATCTTAAAGTATATATTATTTATTTAACAGGAAGATAGCAGCAAGCGGATTTAAGAAGCCAGTTTTCGGCGATACGATAAAGCTACGATAGTATTCACTAATACATTTAGAAAAAGAAACAAAAAAATAAAAAGCATTTCCCCCCTACTTCATCTTAACAGAATCTATGATGGTTTGTTTGACTGTACAGCATAGTTGTATTAGATTTAACCCTAAACCTATTACACACATACACACATACACACGAGTTTGCGGAATTCCGTGTAGCTTGGCAAGACTTTTTTTTTTTTGCAGACTGGAAGTATTCCACTACGACCCCACACTCATTCATTCATTCATTCATTCTTTCTTTCATTCACTTAGTCAAATGAAGGCGGAAGAAGGCCAAGGAAATCCGACGACGAGAGGCGAGATAATGTGAGGAAGTACAAAAGTGTACCAGCTAAAAGCATTCGATTTGACAGTTAAATTGATTTACAAGGCAAATGGGAATATTGGCTACATTATATATAATATTACATTTTGTGTGAGAGAGTGTGTGTGTCTATGTATGTATATATATATATATATATATATATATAGATATATCTATATATATATATATATATATTCTCCACTCATCGAAGTATTCTACGAATTTAAATGCATCACGAAGGCATACATAAATACACGTGCATTTATAAGAATGTGTATGTAAACATACTCAGGCAGGTTATATATATATACATAATTATATATATATGCACATCCACGCTGAGACAGCTCTACATAGAAACTATTAATGCATTGAGATGGCCTGTGTGTACATATAAGCATTAATACTTATAGCAAATTTGGAAATCTCATTATATACAATCATTGTATGTGATGGTATCGTTAAAAATTGAAACGTAAATGGAAAAATATAGGTTAATGGGGGGGAAAACAAACCATTTTTTCCATGTTTATTTCATGTCACATACACACATTATATATATGTATATATATAGCTATATATATGTAAAGGAAGAGCGTTATGTTCCAACTATAAAAGACAGAAAAATAGAACCAGAAGAATATATTTATATATATATATATATATTATGCATGTGTGAGCGATGGTTGGGAAATGAGAAAAGCATAGCTAAATCTAAGGTTTATTAGTTCTTGAAATAAAAAAGCAAAACTAAGCAAATCTCTATAACTAATTAAAAAGAAATTTGCTGCTTTAAATATTAATAATCAGTAATGTGATTACAATAAATTAGGTTAGTCCTCCATTTCGTTGACTAGTCATCCAACTGACTCAGTTGATATTTTGTTTGCGTTTTTCATTCTCAGGTTTAGATAAAAAGAAATGAAAAGAAATCCATGATTTACGTGTATCTATGTATGCGTGAGGATAATTGGATGGGGTAAATAAATAGGATGTAGAAAGGTTTAATGACAAAGAAAACAATTAGAGAAGTATATAAAGTGAATAAAGGGTGATTGTTACAAAAATCCCTCACCGCCCACGAAATCTACATTAGAATTAATACAAATGCATTTTTTCTGTTTGTAATTTTTTTTTCAGCTTCTTTCTTTCTATCTTTTTTTTTGTTTTTTTTTTTCTTTTCAAACGAGCCCCCACCAAAAATTCGACATACCTGATATAATCTTCTTTACATAAAATCATCCCGCTTTTTGTGAAACACGAGGAACCAAGTTCTCCGAGCGGAGCCTGACAGCAGTGGCATTTCAAACAACTCGTGTGCCAATAATGGTCAACAGCATGTAGCATGAATCTATCGCAAATTCGACCACCACAGCCAAAACACATTTTTAAACCGGTCGGTTTGGTAGCAGTATCACCCGGAGCAGTCATTCTCTGTTGGACCTGTTTCTTTTTCGCCTTTTTCTTCGTTGTCTGTTTTTTGTCAATTTTCGGTTTTCTGGGTATTTTCCCTCAGTGCAAGAAAAAATATTTTAGATCTAGAGAATCGGGTATAAGGGGTTTGTTTTTTTTTTTTTTTTAATAAAAAAAAAAAACAACCCCAGCAATGATGATATTAAATTATATTATAATAATAAGAACGAAAAAGGATGGTGTGTGATTGCTTTTTGATGAGGTTTTTTTTGGCGGGGGTTGATGCGTTTTCCGCAAGAACGTATTATTGTGAAGTGTGTGTGTGCGCTGGTTGTTGCATAAACGTGGTGAATTCTATATATAAATATATATATGCATGTATATATATCATATATATATATATCGAAGTATTTCTGGGTAAAAACCGATGATCAATTAATAAGATTTTTTTTAAAAAAAGACAAATTCTTGGTGTTTTTTTTTTTTTTTCTGCTGTTGCCGCTGTCGATTTGTACTAATAATTTTGTGTAAATTTTTTCCTTCTCCAATGTCTTTTTCCTGGCTTAATGTGTTTACTCCACAGTCAATTAGTGAAAGAATGAAGAACATCCAACTCCTGTCTTTTTCTCTCTCTCTCTCCTTCACAGAGTTACTGAGAGTGGGGGGACGAGGTTGGTTTGTTGGCTTTTATTTTTTTATATTTTCGTTGTTGTTTTTTTTTTCTTTTGTTTTCACCTTCTTCTGCGGTGACTGTTGATAGAATTATTTTACCTGGTAGAAAAATGTACAAGAAAACAAGACAAAAATTAACTTAACACATACAGAAAAATCACATATACATACAACACACACACACCCGTTATATATATATATATATATATATATATATGTATATATATATATATATATATATACACACACACACACGTACATACATACATACACACGCGTGCTTCTAGACACTATGTGTATACTATGGAAATAAATGTTTCCAGATAAATATCGAACTTAGTATGAATGCCATTCAATTAGAAACATCAGCTTCGTCCATCAAATCACTACACACACACACATATATATATACAAACACACGTACACACACATAAACACAACTTTTATGGTGATATAAGTTGTGCTTACCATATATATATATATATATATATATATATATATATATATATATATATATATATATATATATACACATATATATATATATATATATGCGCACACACACAATAAAAAAAATTAATATGATGTACATACATATGTATTCCGTTAAGAGATGAAGTTACCTTTGAAGAGCAGAAGACTCGAACAGTTTAAGAAAAAAATTGTAATTGTCTTTTTTTTCCGTCGTTTTCGCCTTTTTTGTGTCGTGTTGTTTTTGTTGTGGTCGTTTGTTTTCTTTTTACATATTTCCAATTACACGAATATAATATAAACTCAGTAATGAAGTTGAGAAATCAGTAATTTTAACCGATGTATATAGTAATAGTGGTGATAATAATAATAATAATAATAATAATAATAATAATGATCGTGTTACTAAAAATGTAATAATATCACAGCGTCAAATATGTGTGCTGCTGTTGGGGAGGGGGGAATTAATTTTCTTTTTCTTTTTTTACTGTTTCTATATGATTAGAGCGACTGAAAACCTAGTGATGTTGATGGCAAGCGGTACTCGTTATTAATGGCACTAACAGTGTTGCTAGGGTCGAGTCAGAAGCGGTTAATTGCTGGAGGTGCAAGCACTGCTTTTTGCCTTGCTTTCTTCTTCTGTCTCTCTATCATAACACACACACACACACACCTTTCTATAATACAATCACCCTCTTTCTACTCGCGTTCTTTCTTCCTCCCGCTCCTTACTATTATATCTATCATTATTATTATTATTATTATTATGTTTTTAATGCTTTTTTTACCTTTCTCTCCGCTGTAAACTGACTATTTTCGTCCTCTTAACGCTGTCTTCTACTCACTCAATCACGCACTCACTCCAAGTTGTGTCGACCCCCGTGTGATGTCTGATTGCTTGTACATGTACGAAAATTACGGCAATATTGTGTTCAAGCTAGTTATTCTATTTGTATTATACACACATCGCATCATACATGTGTGCGTCTATGTATGTATATATGTGTGTGTGTGTGTGTATTTAGAGAGAGAGAGAGAGAGGTGAGTGATGCTGTGCAAAACGAAGGGGGTGAGAGAGAAAGTTAATATAAAACACAACATAATTGAAATGAAGGGAGGAGGTGAAACGATCAAAGAGAGAGGAGGAGGAGCGGAAATAGAAACGAAGGAGTATATGAGAGAGGGGGACTGAAAATAATCGTAAGACAAGTAGTAGTAGTAGTAGTAGTAATGTTAATGGTGGTGGCGTTGGTGGTGTTGGTGAGAGGAAATTTAATAAAAACGCTATAATTGAAATTAGGGAGAAAAACTAGAGGGATGGGAAGAGGTGGATAGAGAAAAAGAGAGGTATAGAGAGAAAGCGGGAGAAAGAAGAGAAAATACTGAGAGATAGAGAAATATAGAGAGAGGAAAAAGAAAAAGAGGAGGAGTAAGAGTGTGTGTGTGTGAGTAGCAGTAATAGTAGAGACTGATTAACTGTCGCTCTTTACGGAAAGAGAGAAGAAAAAATGTTTCCCTTCCGTAGATTGGACGGCAGAGGCCAGATTAAGGCCAGTATATTACAGTTAAAGCGTGGAACGAATAACAAAAGCACTTCACTATAAATGAGATAGTGAAAATAAAATATGTTTATTAATTATATGATTTTTATTGTTTTTTTGGGAGGGTTAGGCACAAGGCCCATGTTCTGATAGAGTGAGGAGTGCTTCGGACTGAAGCGATCTCACTGTATTTGGTTTATCGACCCTGGAGGAATTAAAAAAACAATGCAGATTTCATCAAAATTTGAACTGCTAATCAATATGTAGCAACGCTACTAAACTTTTACTACATACACTCAATTTGTATGTAACACGTGTTGTTAATTATCATTGTTATTATAAAATTCGACGAGTATTGGAGTGCAAAAACGTTAGGTTTTCTGCTGAATCGAAATTCCGGCTCAGGTTCGATTCTTAGTTGATGCAAATCCTCTTTGTTATCGCGCTACCCATACCTTTAAGAAAAGGAGGCATAAATATTTCATCTCTTTCTCTGTCATTTGAGCAAAGAAAATAAATGATTATAATATTAGAACGTAAAATCTGACTGTGATAGGTTTTCCGATTCCATGCTGGTCCCTCAACATTTCAGACTACTAATGACCTTGAAAAGTGCATGAGCAGCTCACAAATCCTTTGCATTATTATTTTTTAAATATTGCCATCTCCACGGTAATTCGATCCGTGATCGAGTTTCAGTTCCCTCTTTGAGCCATTTCTTCATTACATTTACATCTAGGATACTTCATACGAATATCATAATATATCGGCTTAAGTGCTTTATATTTTTGGGGCTCCAGGAAGGATGAAATGTAAAGGTAACTTCGGCGGAGTTTAAACGCAGAGTGTAAAGCGAACACTGAATATCGGAGGCAGTTTGTCTCACGCTCTACCGATTCTGCCATCCACTTCCATTTCACTTCGCCTTCGGCATGGGGCACGCTCGTCCTGCTAGAAACAGCAGCTAAAAATCTTCACCTCCTTTCTTTTAAAAAGGGAAGACACATTGGATAAGGGTAGATGTACTCTTAAAAGGGACAGGATGGTCACGACAGACCTGTAATTAAAGGCGTGTCTCACATTTAATCACAGCTCTGTTGTACCTGGGCTGACATGGGGCCGAACAACAACCTGTATCGAGCTAATCGATATAACCTGTACACGATCTAAGAGCTCGAAATAGCAAGCTAATATCCTTCAAATTTCACAAGGAGGGTTACATTAGATAGTGTATTCTTCCAAACACTAGGTCTGAAAATAAGACGGGAAAGACACAGATAGAATACTTTTGATCAAAGGTCAGTTCGATAATAGTTAACCTGGATGAGACATTAGGGAAAGACATTCATATCACAAATATTACATCACAGCTCTCCGAAGCATATGAAACACGATGTGGTCGCTCGTATTATGTTTACATCACAATTGCAGTCGATAAGGAAATACTGGTGATAAAAGTGGGTCTATTTCAGTTGGAATGAACGAAAAAAAGCCTTCAGATTAACATAGAAATCGTAATATGTAAGGGTCGTTATTGCTTTAAGCTCTAGATCATCCCAGGATGAGCAAGGACTATAATGAAAGGGTACACTCGTTTTTTTTTTTGTTTTTTTCTCCATGCTGTATTAAGAACAACACAAACAAATTCATCGTTTTAATTAATAGTTTTTTTAAGCAGCTGCTATTTTTAGCTGATTTCAGCGACTGCGTGGAAGCTTCGCCGTTAGTTCTGATATGATTGCTGTTAGCCCCGTGTAAGCTCTGTCGAAACAGACCTAGCGTTCTAACCATGACTAGTCTATCTATCTATCTATCTATCTATCTATCTGCCTCTCTGTCTGTCTCTTTTTGAATATATAGGCGCAGACGTTGCTCTGTGTTAAGAACTTCCCTTCCCAACCACAATTCCGAGTTCGGTCGCACTGCATGACACCTTGGGTAAGCGTCTTCTACTATAGCCCTGGGCCGACCGAAGCCTTGTGAGTAGAGTTGGTAGACGGAAACTGAAAGAAGCCTGTCATATATATGCGTGTGTGTGTGTGTGTGTTTCACTTCCCTTATCGCTTAACAAGCGTTGTTGGTTTGTTTATGCCCCATAACTTAGCGGTTCAACGAAAAGGAGGCGACAGAATAAGTACCAAATCTTTTTTTTTTTTTTTTTTGTTAATTTTTTTAAGGGGTCTAGGATCGATTCGTTCGACTTATCCCTTCAAGGCAGAGCCTCAGCATGGCCGCAATCTAATGAATGCAACAAATAAAAAAATGTATACACGCACACACACACACACACATATATATATATATATATAGATATATATATATATACTTGTCACAGTGTGACAAGGTTGACCCTTTGAATTACAGGCACAACAGAAACAGGAAGTAAGAGTGAGAGAAATTCGTGGTGAAAGAGTACAGTAGGGTTCGCCACCACCACCCTGCCGGAGCTTCGTGGAGCTTTAAGTGTTTTCGCTCAATAAACACTCACAATGCCCGGTCTGGGAATCGAAACCGCAATCCTATGACCGCGAGCCCGCTGCCCTAACTACTGGGCCATTGCGCCTCCTGTAAGGGTGGTATACAGAGGAGGCTAAGTTGAACGGACAGCTGACGGAGAAGGGAAAGCAATTAAACATTGGTCATCGTTGTGTAACCTCAAGACAACCTGGACTGATCAAAACCCTTCCAGTCATGGCTATCACGATTTTTTTCTTGGATACATCAAGGAGTAAATCATCCGATGTGTCATTTGTTTAACTCTTGGTAGCTCTTGTGCATTACATACGACACACATGGCGCACTTCCCTTGTATCCATGCATCGTATATGATGCACACATCCAATTTCTTTTCAACCACCAGAATAATTTGGGATTTTTTAAAGGAAAGCTTTCTATTACTCAAAACATATGAAACAAAGTGTAACTAAAAACCTGAAAACAAGCATGGACGTTTCGGGCCAACTCATGAAAATGTTTTGCACAGACAAAGGATTAATATTGTGTAGATTTGAAGGGAAGGCTGTTATTTCTAGCAAAGGAACGACCACATAGAGGCCAAGAAAGAAAAGTATCACCGAGGGAAGGGAACCAAGAAACAGAGATGTGTGATGCTAATTCTTTTCTGAAGACTAATGGAGGTTTAATCAAAGTGAGATAGCATCGATCAGAGCTTGAAACCATGATGTAATGTCGATGAAATCTTGTTCCCAGTTGACGGTGATAGAACAGCATCCATTACTGTCATAGTTTCTCCATAGTAGATATATGAAAGCAAAGAGGTGAATGCCCCTGTGGTCTGATGTCTAAGGTGAATATTGTTATTGATGAAAAGCGTTTATTCGTGACTAGTCTGTCTTATTTTTAGTCATAATCTATCTACGAATCTATTACATACAACGTGTCCTTATTCTTGAGACGGGACCGTATGCTCAGAGGGAGGCGAGGTGACAGAAACGTTTGCACGCCGGGCGAAATGCCTGGCGGTATTTCGTCTGCCGTTACGCTCTGAGGTCATATTCCGCCGAGGTCGACTTTGCCTTTCATCCTTTCGGGGTCGATTAAATAAGTACCAGTTACGCCCTGGGGTCGATGTAATCGACTTAATCCCTTTGTTTGTCCTTGTTTGTCCCCTCTATGTTTAACCTCCTGTGGGCAATAAAAAAATAGGTATGCTCAGAGGGAGATTTTGCTGCTATTTCAATGAAGTTGTGAGATTGCATGCAACTCCCTTCGTTGTTGCTGTTGTGTTGTCTTTAAACTAGAGTTGGCTCCTGAATGGGCAGACCAGTAATCAAAAATAACCTAGTCACCATGAGTGCCTTGCTTTTGTTAATCTTTCCCACCCCAAATCTTATTTAAGATAATTGTGTGTCTGAGGAAGAGTAGAGGGTCTTGTTATTTGTCTTCCACCAACCACTTCAAGAATTTTGAATTTTCACCATTTTTTTTTTAATTTTTAGATTTTCTACTTTGATGTAACTTCTGAAAAAAAAATTTTTTAATGTGATTTTCGTTATCAGTAGGCAAAACCTCAGGGTTTTTTTTAAACATATTGGCGATCGCCGTCGAGACCTCAAGTGCTTTCGGACCCAGCACAAAATCGATACAACTGCGACCCGTCTGAGAAATAATCCCCACGAGGAAGTGGAGAGGTTGTTACAGCGAGTGTCACTGGCAATTCTCTCAGGCAACGCCTTTGCAATTATGTCTGCGAGGCGCAGCTGAACACGCCATTAGGTGTGGAGTGTACAACCCGTTACTCCTGGCTCCACCACCTCTTTTTTCTTCTTACCAAGCTTCTTACCACACAACTACACCTACACATACACACACGCACATGCGACAGGTTCGTTCAATGTTTCCGTCTACCAAGTGGAGGCCCAGTGGTTAGGGCAGCGGACTCGCGGTCATAGGATCGCGGTTTCGATTCCCAGACCGGGCGTTGTGAGTGTTTATTGAGCGAAAACACCTAAAGCTCCACGAGGCTCCGGCAGGGGATGGTGGCGAACCTTGCTGTACTCTTTCAACACAACTTTCTCTCACTCTTACTTCCTGTTTCTGTTGTGCCTGTAATTCAAAGGGTCAGCTTTGTCACGCTGAATATCCCCGAGAACTACGTTAAGGGTACACGTGTGTGTGGAGTGCTCAGCCACTTGCACGTTAATTTCACGAGCAGGCTGTTCCGTTGATCGGATCAACTGGAACCCTCGACGTCGTAAGCGACGGAGTGCCAATAACAACAGTGCAACAACAACATCCGTCTACCAAATCCACTCAGAAGATTTTGGTCGGCCCATGGCTATAGTTGAAGACACTTGCCGAAAGTTCCACACAGTGGAACTGAACTCGAAGCAGTGTGGTTTGGAAGAGAACGTCTTGCAGCCACGCCTGCACTTGATTGTATGAAAAATAACAAATGAACTGGTCACGGTTGGACTATTTTTGATCATAGGTCAATTCGGTCAGACCCAATAACTGGTGGAGAAGGTTGTTGTTGTTGTTGGCACTCCGTCGCTTACGACGTCGAGGGTTCCAGTTGATCCTTTCAACGGAACAGCCTGCTCGTGAAATTAACGTGCAAGTGGCTGAGCACTCCACAGACACGTGTACCCTTAACGTAGTTCTCGGGGAGATTCAGCGTGACACAGAGTGTGACAAGGCTGACCCTTTGAATTACAGGCACAACAGAAACAGGAAGAAAGAGTGAGAGAAAGTTGTGGTGGAAGAGTACAGCAGGGTTCGCCACCATCCTCTGCCGGAGCTTCGTGGAGCTTTAGGTGTCTTCGCTCAATAAACACTCACAACGCCCGGTCTGGGAATCGAAACCGCGATCCTATGACTGCGAGTCCGCTGCCCTAACCACTGGGCCATTGCGCCTCCCGGTGGAGAAGGAAACAGCAATCAAAAACTCTTGCATGGTTGGAATCATTGACCATAATTCTGTGAAATAAAATCTGACCAGATACTATACAATAACAATGACAGTATTTACCTGGTCTTTATATTATGAAACCCCTTCTCAGACCCCTTTAAAGAACGAAAGGTAAAGCTGTCTGACACCGCAGAATTTTGAACGCGGAACAAAAGGAAAAATAAAAAGTAGCCGGATTAAATACTTCAAGGAATTTTTATCCGCTTCTCTACCGACCCCTCCTCCCATCTTTATTTATTAAACAGAAACGAATCAAATATATGTGGAACTGGATAACGCTTTGCCTCTTTGTCTCTCTCTGTCTTTCTTTCGTCATCATGAGAAAATTAGAATTCTAGAGGGGGGGGATGCAGGGGGAGGGGGGACCCCGAAGGAAGAGAGAGACAGAGACGGAGATATTTATTGTTCGGTTTTGACGAGATAAGGTCATCTCCAATCCTTCCCCCCATACACATATACCCTCCGACGACTCCGCCGCCGCCGCCGCCATGTCATTATTACTAGTGCTACAGCATTTACTACTACTACTACTACTACTACCACTGTAAGGGAGAGAACAAGGAGGCAGAGGGAAAGAGGTGGGGGGACAGCGCTATCATATTAGCTGCAGCTTAAGTAACAGCAAATGGAAAAGCAATTATAAAGTAACAATAGGAGAGACATGATAAACAAACGAGAGGAGAGTCATGCTTAATGCGCCGTCACCACCCTATCACCACCGCCACCCTTACAATAACTATCTGTCTCTCTTTCTATTGGATGTGTGTGAATGTGTGCGTACATATACATAGATATATGCGCGCGCATACACATACACACATGTATCTCCGTGTCTTTATCTACAGAGATAAAACTAGATTGTGTTTTTTGTTCTGATTTAATAATTTACCTATGTCTAAAAGCATATTATTCATGGTGGTGCTACTATCGAATGAGATGGAGAGATGAGAGAGAGAGAGAGAGAGAGAGATGATGATGTTGATGCTGGTAGTGGTGGTGGTGGTGGCGGCGGCGACTGTCATGATGCTGTAGGTGGTGGTTGTGGTGGCGATAGTGGAAACGATAGGTGGATGGAAAGAAGGGAAAAATAGATAAGTTTTGCGGTGATGGACTGCAGAGCTGATACGGAGATATAATAGATAGAAGGCATTCCGAGAGAATAGAGTCGGATATTATCTAGAGCGCTGGAAATCGTAAAATCGTAAATTTCCAACACCTCAGCCTCCCACAACTATTGAAAGGGGACTCCTTCTCCTTTAGTCTTTCAGTTTTGACTTTCTTTTGAACATTTTTTGTCATTTTTCTTTTATTTTACAAACTTATATGTGAACATGAAGATTATTTCTTTAAAATTATGCGAAACTAAATTCCCCGAAATTTTTTTCCAAAACGAGACGAAACTAAAAAATTTACGGAAAGGGAAGGAGGGGCAAAAGCATTCACACATAGATCCCTCTCTCTCTCTCCCTCTTTCTTTTTTGACAGATTCTTATAATAGGATACTTAAACCACTTAAACCGATGCAAACATGGTATTTGTCGTGGCACTAGATGATTTCCGACTCTACTCTACAGGAATACCAATAGATAGTGATAGAATGTAGGCAGATAAAAGGGTGACAGACAGACAGACGGACGGATGGTTATGCCTCACAGAAATGAAGTTTGTTATCGTTGCTATTGAAATGCATTCCAAACTGTCTTTTCCTATGAGGAAAGAACCCAGGACAATATGGTAATACAACGCATCCGTTTTTAAGAGGGTAGGATGCAATTTGAAGGGAGCTGGCTGATATTTCTAGCAGGTCGAGTGGCGTCATGTGGTAGGTACGGGTGGAGAAGTTTCTGTTGCTGGTCAACTCTGATTAAGTGGACTTCTGATCAAAGACATTCCATCGATGACCACCTCATCAGTGTATTTGGGCAGATGATGTAGCATTATGCATGGTAACCAATATGTTCTGCTTTTGAAGATTGTAGAATATGATTTTGAAGGAAGATTTTGACTGTTATATCTAGCGAGTCGAACGACCATACAGATGTTCTCAAAGAGCTAAGGTTAGTGTTGGTGTTGCTGTTGTTTAGATCGAAGGATTAAGTAGATCTTTTATCAAAGACATTCTGGCCATGATCACGCCGTCCGTTTCACGAACGATAAATGCTTCAGCAGGTCATCATCCAATGTGTCTCCGACCTTTTCAAGACAATACATGAGGAACTGGCTTCTGTTTCTAGCTAGCGATATGACCACGTAGAGGCTCTCACGCAGAGAACATATATGAAGAGAGAGGGGAGAGACAGACAGGAAGGAACGCAGATAGCGATCGAACTGGAAAAAAGGTATATATATATATATATATATATATATATATATATATATATATATATATATATATATATATATATATATATATCACAGATCCCTATGGATCACACAGGTTGTAATCCTTTGAAACATATGTAGGAATAAAGTATGCAATTGTAACATGCGTTTTCTCCATTCCTTAAATTTTTAAATATACTCAAATACCCAAAATTTCAAGGAGTTCCTGCCTTAAAAACAGGAACTACACCACAGTTATTTTCTGTTCTTTGCTACATTGGTTTCTATTAACCCATTTATTCTATCCGAAGAATTTTTATTCATTAAGATAGAAGAAATACATATAATTATATATATATATATATATATATATATATATATATATATATATATATATATATATATATATATGTGCATTTTTCTTTCTAATTTTGGTACAAGGCCAGTATTTTTGAGGGATAGGAGTCAGTCAATTACATTGACCCCAGTACTTTACCGGTACTTATTTCTGTCAATCCTGAAAGGATGAAAGGCAAAGTTAACCACGGCAGAATTTGAACTCAGAAAAGAAACGTAGGAAACGCCGCTATAAGCATTTCGTCTGACGTCCCAACTATTCTGCCAGATTCTTGCTTTCTAATCACTAATTAAGATGGAGGCAGGGCTCATAATCGTTTTCAGGAACGAACCTCGTGGGGGAAAAGAGGGAAGAAAGAGTCCTCAAAGCGGGCAGGGTCTGGTCCCGATACTTGCAACAGAGCAGGACTCCACTAAAAACACTTAATGATCAGGTGGTGCTCATGAAACGAGTGACGGGTCTATCACACGAGTAGCTCCCGGTGCGATTTGAACCCGGAACTCAAAGAGCTGAATGCATGCTAGCATGCTAACAAAATATCTTGTCTAATGCGCTAATTTTTCCACCGAACCACCGTCTTAGACAAGGACTTATTCATCTAAGCTAGAGGTTCTCAACCAATTTCTTTTTCTATCTATGAACCCCTTTGATTACTATTTCACCTGGAGGGACCCCTACATCTATTCAATGTTATTTTGCCCTTCCCAAGTTCAGTTGTGTAGAATTGCAATAGAACATGACTCAGGGACCAGAAACATGTTGAACTAAGTAAAACGCTAGAGAATGAAATCTAGTTGTTACTTGTTTCTTGCATTCTTGCAATAAATACGTCTAAGTCAAAATTTTTTTATCTGTTCTTAAAATAATCCTGTGGATCTCCCAATTTGCAATTTTGCTTGTATGGTCTCCAAAAAAATGTTCTATGGACTCCAAATGGTCATATGCACCCCGGTACAGAACCGATGATTTAATCAGAAGGAAGAAAGGTAAACATTGACTTCAGAACGCAAAGAACTGGAATAAAGAACACAAACGTGTGAGTATGAGGGAGAGAATTAATTATTATATATATATATATATTGGAGTGGCTGTGTAGTAAGTAGCTTGCTTACCAACCACATGGTTCCAGGTTGAGTCCCACTGCGTGGCATCTTGGGCAAGTGTCTTCTCCTATAGCCTCGGGCCGACCAAAGCCATTTCAATGGATTTGACAGACGGGAACTGAAAGAAGCCCGCCGTATATATATGTATATATATATATATATATATATATATATATATATATAAAAGTAAATCACCACATCGATTCGGTTGTTCCCTGTTACAACTAATATAGTTACAAAATAATAATGTTGTTAATTTAATCGTTGGTTCTTCGACTCGGTATTTTCACTCGCGAGACACACCACCGTACGTTCGTGCACCATGGAGAACGATCTCCTCGGGTTCTTCCCCTCAGCTCTGTTCTGTGTGTGTGTGTGTGTGTGTGTGTGTGTGTGTGTGTGTGTGCGCGTGCGTGCGTGCGTGTGCGTGTGTGTGAGAAGACAATACGTTCTAATAAATTAAGGTGTGGTATAGGAAGAGAGAAGGAAAGACAGGATGGTGCCGGGCGGTGAACCAAACTGGTTGTGCATAAATACACACACACACACACACACACATACATACACACACTAACACGCGCGAACAAGCTGCCACCAACACCAACACTCCCATCATCAATTATTCTTACATCTCCACTGATTCATTCCGTCGCCTTCTTAGGACAAAGACATTGAAATTTATAATCTGTACATCTTTTAAAATTAGTTTAGCTTGCTGAAATAATAAAATTTTAATATCTTATTTTATTCTATTTTTATTTTTTCAATTTGAAAAAGGAAAATGTCTTTTCTTTTCTCCACCCCCACCCCCCGTTATTCATCTCCAACAATCGAGACGACGTGCGCACGCACACAATATACGGCTTCCCTCCGCAAGCACTTCTGGTGCTAAAATATCTCCGAGCAATTATTCTATAGTTTGTTAATTGTAATTTCTATTGTCCTTTTTTTATGTGTGTTTTAGTTATTGATGTTGTTGTTCTTGTGGTTATCCTTATATCAGTGTTGTTGTTGTTGTTGCTAATCTTGTTGTCTCGGTCGTGGTCATCACCATCGAAGCCGTTCTCGTGTGACGTCAGAAGACACAAATTATGAAATGTCTAAACTGTTAAAACTTGATCATTTATTGATTTCAAATTTTGGCACAAGCCCAGTAGTTTCGGGGTGGAGGAAGGGGCTAAGTCGATTACATCGAACCCTAGCGTTCAAATGATACCAATTTATTGATCCCGAAAGGATGAAAGGTAAAACTGACCTTGGTGAACTTTGAACTCAGAACGTAAAGACGGACGAAACGCCGCCAAGCATTTCGTCCGGCGTGCTAACAATTTTTTCTACTTTAGTCACAAGGCCCGAATCTTTTGGGGAGGGGACCAGTCAATTAGATCGTCTCCAGTATGCAACTGGTACTTGATTATCGACCCCCAAAGGATACAAGGCAAAGTCGACCTCGGTGGAATTTGAACTCGGAACGAAAAGACAGACGAAATACCGCTAAACATTTCTCCTGGCGTGCTAACAATTCTTTTCTACACTAGGCACAAGGCCCGAAATTTTGGGGGTAGGAAAGGCAGCCGATTAGATCGACCTCAGTACCCAACTGGTACTTAATTTATCGACACCGAAAGGATGAAAGGCAAAGTCAACCTTGGCGGTATTTGATGATGATGACACCACTTTTAGTACTTCATCAAGTTAGGCAGGTCTTCCAGAGAACAATATATTGCCATTCATCTTGGTCCTTTGTTATCTTCCCTGTGAGGGTTCAAGGTCCTGAGATTCAGCCATCACCACTTCATCCCATGTTTTCTACAAGCTCCATCTACATTAAGTGATTGGCATTTCTTTATGGGGCCATTCCAATAAGGTAGTTATCCACCCCTGATTCAAACTCTCTCCTGTATGTGATTTGCTTCTACTTCTGCGAGACTAACGACTCACAGGGTGTATGACCGGTTAATATGATGTCTCCGAAGAAATCGTGAAAATACTGTTGTAAATGCAGTAATTATAGAGGGGAGATTGGTTGGCACTCCGTCGGTTACGACGACGAAGGTTCCAGTTGATCCGATCAACGAAACAGCCTGCTCGTGAAATTAACGTGCAAGTGGCTGAGCACTCCACAGACACGTGTACCCGTAACATAGTTCTCGGGGATATTCAGCGTGACACAGAGTGTGACAAGGCTGACCCTTTGAATTACAGGCACAACAGAAACAGGAAGTAAGAGTGAGAGAAAGTTGTGGTGAAAGAGTACAGCAGGGTTCGCCACCATCCCCTGCCGGAGCCTCGTGGAGCTTTAGGTGTTTTCGCTCAATAAACACTCATAACGCCCGGTCTAGGAATCGAAACCGCAATCCTATGACCGCGAGTTCGCTGCCCTAACCACTGGGCCATTGCGCCTCCACTATAGAGGGGAGAATGTAGACAGCAAAGTTATTTCACTTCATAGATACCCTGCAAATGTCACTATTCATCTTATTTGGTTCCAGAGATGGAGACTTGTAAGGAAAGACACTGTTTACACTGCAAATAGCCAGATTTGCTCCCAGCATTTCATCAAATCTAAAGGACCATCGACAGATCACCCCTTGCCATCCGTTTATTAGATAAACTTCGGAGACATGTGTATGTGACTGTGCATTTGTATTTGATAAATATGATAGCGATAAAAAAAAAAATATTCAAAATTAAGTCTCATTTATTTATTATTTATTGTAAAGCATAAAAAGTTTTGAAAGGTACAACGATGCACTATAATATAAAAAAATGGACTATATATTTGTTGTAATTAAGTTATCTATAATCCGATGATATTTCGGAATACAATTCCTTCTTCAGATATTCTTAGATGGAGTCTATGCTATAAACTTTTATTATTTATTGTTTTAATTATACATTTATTTCCTTACAACCATGAAAAATACAATTTATTATACAAGGGGGAAAAAAGTCAAAATAATTAGACAGGCTCTTTCCCTGCAGTGCAGTTGCAATCAACTGGATGCACATTGCCAGTGACCTTCTCAAATAATTCTTTAACTCGAGCTGCTTAATATTCATGAGATGACACACAACAACAATGGCGTGGGTAGTCTGCAGATGTAGAATTGTTTGCACGGAGAGCCACCTAGCCAAGGGAGATAATCTACTTATCGGAATGTCTTATACTGCTGTCTTCATCCATACACATTACATGTCCATACCAGAGCAATCTTCTTTCTAGCAGACTACATCTGACTCCCCTTATGTCCAGTTTTTCTCTCAGCCCATTTATACTATAACATTCATGCATATTCAACAGAGTATACTAAATTTATTCCTTTCTAGTCTGCTCAAGTATTCACCCATTACACTCAAAGTCCTTGTCTCACCACCATGCAACATTACAGTCCTGACACAAGTGTCATACAATCTACCCATCTATCTATACAATGAAGCAGATATCATTCATTTCATATCTAATGATACTACATTGCATATTTTTCGGCTACTTTGTTTCTAGTTCTTCAGCATATCCGAAGGTGCAGGAGTGGCTGTGTGATAAGTAGCTTGCTTACCAACCACATGGTTCTGGGTTCAGTCCCACTGTGTGGCACCTTGGGCAAGTGTCTTTTACAATAGCCACAGGCTGATCAAAGCCTTGTGAGTGGATTTGGTAGATGGAAACTGAAAGAAGCCTGTCATATATATATATATATATATATATATATATATATATATATATGTTTGTATGTCTGTGTTTGTCCGCCACAACATCGCTTGACAACCGATGCTGGTGTGTTTACATCCCCATCAGTAATCGGTTCGGCAAGAGAGACCGATAGAATAAGTACTAGGCCTACAAAGAATAAGTCCTAGGCTTACAAAGAATAAGTACTGGGCTTACAAAGAATAAGTACCAGTATTACTAAGAATAAGATTTGCTTGGCTAAAGGCGGTGCTCCAGCATGGCCACAGTCAAATGACTGAAATAAATAGAAGAATATATGCTTGTCTTCATCATCAACGAGCCTGCAGTTACTGCGTGAATATGAAACACTTGCTAAAGCAACCTTCGACTTGCCTCCTGTTGAAAACAGCAACCAGCAATAATACACAGACACACACACACACTTGCGTTTGCCCTTGTTCCCTGGACTCCTGCAGTCGGCAGTAGTGATGGCCAAATGAGCTTCATCACAAAACCCTGCTGGTACCCTCAACTTTTATAAGCTTCGTCAAAAAACCCTGATAGTACCCATAACTTTTACAAGCTTATTCTTACCCTGAATGCTATACTTTCAAAGCAACAATTTCTCCTGCTGATTATATCTCACAGATAACAAAATCTATAAATGCTTCTAATAATCCACTTGAGTTGTGAAGAGAATCAATTTCTTGTGGGCTCAGAATTTTTACAGCATCCTTGTATCTGTCATATATGAAGCACATGTTCACAGTTAATATACCTGTGTTTCTATTACATCTCCTGTGTAACCATACTCTTTTACTTGTTTCAGTCATTTAGCTGCGGCCATGCTGAGCACCGACATTAGTCGAGCTAATCGAACCCAGGACTTATTATTTTTAAGCCTAGTACTTATTCTATCGGTCTCTTTAGCCGAACTGCTAAGTTACAGGAGCGTAAACACACCAGCATTGGTTGTTAAGCAATGTTGGGGGGACAAACATATACACACACATCCATATATATATATATATATATATATATATATATACATATATACGACTTCCTTCTTTCAGTTATCGTCTACCAAATCCACTCACAAGGCTTTGGTCGGCCCGAGGCTATAGTAGAAGACACTTGCCCAAGGTGCCATGCAGTGGGACTGAACCCGGAACCATGTGGTTGGTAGGCAAGCTACTTACCACACAGCCACGGGCAGAATATGCCTGCTAGAAGAATGTGGTTTAAGAAATTATTATTTCTTATATTTAATTGTTTATATTATGATTTTATTTACTTCATGT
>NC_142948.1:28882210-28899710 GCF_046866305.1 Octopus bimaculoides | reverse complement strand
AAACTGAAAGAAGCCCGTCATACATACATATACAAACCAGCATCGGTTAACAAGCACTGGGGGTGGGGGTGAGAGAAACATAAACAAACATACACACACACATCTATATAAATGTGTGTTTGTGTTTCTTGATGTTCGTTTCCCTCCACACCGCTTGATAACTGGTGTTGGTTTGTTTACGTCTCCGTAACATGACGGTTGATTGGCAAAAGGAGAACGATAGAAGTACCGAGGTCGAGGTCGAATTGTTCAGCTAAACCCTTCAAGGTAGTGTCCCAGCACGGATACGACCCAGTGAATGGAACAAGAAAAAAGACACACACACACACACAGATCTCTAAACTCACCTCCACATAGAACGAGAAACAATCTACGAGGAGACCCTGAAAAATTCCGGTAAACTTTCAGATTAACACCCGCACGTTAATTCCGTCCCTAACCCTAACCGTAACCCTAAACCCTAACCCTAATCCTAACCCGGCTCCTAAAACCCTAACCCTAACACCCTAGTGAAAATCGTGCGGGTGTTAATCTGAAAATTTACCAAAATTCCTGGTTTTAAGGGTGTCGCGAAAAACCTGGTTGGAATTCCAGCCTTCCAAGTTCTTTTACGGGGCTTAGAAAAACTGAAGGACCTCTGCAATAAGTGAGTGAATCTGAGAGGGAAATATGTTGAATAAAATCATAATTAACTGATCATCCTGTGTTTTCTCTTACCCAAACCAGGAACTTTTCAGCACCCTCTCGTGCACATGTGTGTGTGTGTGAGAGAAAGAGAGAGTGTGTATGTGTATGTGTGTGTTTGTGAGGCGTAGGAGTGGCTGTGTGGTAAGTAGCTTGCTTACCAACCACATGGTTCTGGGTTCAGTCCCACTGCGTAGCACCTTGGGCAAGTGTCTTCTACTACAGCCTCGGGCCGACCAAAGCCTTGTGAGTGGATTGGGTAGACGGAAACTGAAAGAAGCCCGTCGTATATATGTATATATGTGTACGTGTGTGTATATATGTTTGTGTGTCTGTGCTTGTCACCCCAACATCGCTTGACAACCGATGCTGGTGTGTTTACGTCTCCCGTAACTTAGCGGTTCGGCAAAACAGACCGATAGAATAAGTACTAGGCTTACAAAGAATAAGTCCTGGAGTCGATTAGCTCGATTAAAAGGTGGTGCTCCAGCATGGCCACAGTCAAATGACTGAAACAAGTAAAAGAGTAAAAGAGTGTGTTTCCATGAGTGTATGTACACACAAACAAACATTTAAAAGACAGCCAGGGAGAATGAAAACAAACTCGAAGAATACTTATTACATTTGCAGACATACACACACAGAAGCGAAGTTACATGCACATGTACGGAATAATTTTTGCCAAAATCGATTAAGTACCAGTCAAGTATTGAGATCAATTTAATCGGTTATCAATGGATTACAAAATCATCATAGATATCGGGCAAATTTAAATACGGTTATTTAGATCAGGGTTCAAATAGCTCTGCAGTTAAGTTTGTTCTCATTATTCTGGGGTCGTTAAAGAAAGAAAGAAATATATATATATATATATATATATATATATATATATGAATGGAATCTTAATCTTGAATTTAATTAGGTATAGGTGTAGCTTTGGGCTTAAGACGTTTGTTTGCCAAACTGTGGTCTTGTGTTCAGTTCCATTGCGTGGTATCTTGGCCAGTCTCTCTTTACTATAGCCCTGGGCCGATCAAAGCCATATGAGTGGATTTAGTAAACTGAAAGTATCTCACGTGTGTGTGTATGTGTGTGTTTATGTTTGTCCACTACCACCACCACCACCACCACCACCACTACCACCACCGTTTGACGACTGGCATTGGTTTGTTTACCTCTCTGTAACTTAGCAGTTCGGCAGAAGAAAAATAAACACCAGACTTAGAAATATAGTATTGGCGTTGATTTGTTCGACTAAACTCTTCAAAGCAGAACTCCAACGTGGCCGCAGTCCAATGTCTGGAACAAGTAAATAACTAAAGATAAGAGTGAACCAGAGAGAGAGAGAGACAGACAAACAGACAGACAGAGATAGACAGAGAGCACTCGTTTAGGATTCGACCTGCTAGAAATAGAAACCAAATCACATCTTAGGATCTTAAAAACTAAAAATAGCATTGACCAATGCAGTCGCAGATGTTTACCGTTGGAGCGAAAAGGTGGTTTGGCACCAGATAGTGGGTCTATAACCAGAGATCTACCCAACGAGGGGTTTGTCAGGGACAAGAGAATCACAAATATAACACGAAAGACATGTTATGTAATCCCTGATGCTGGTTTTACGTTTGAGAGAAAATACGAGATGGTCACGGCGAGATTGTCTTTGCTCGTAGGTTTGTTGGATCGAAGATTACATGAAGCTAAGCCATAATAACAGCCAAATGGCTTTAACAGCGAACACTAATGCCTTCATAAACACATGTAATCGATGAAAAGACGGAAACCTTTAAGTGCTTGCTAGAAATAACAGCGAAATCTTCATATGACAACGTTACGGCTTAAGGGGAAAAGAACTGACTGGTCAAGCTGCTTTAACCAAAGATCTGCTTTATCAGGTCTGACCTGGGAGGGATCAGAAGGCTAGAAATAACAACATATATATATATATATATATATATATATATATATATATATATATATATATATATATAAATATATATATATATATATATATATATAAATATATATATATATATATAGGCTTACATAGCATAAAACATGCTTACACAAAAACATCACGCTCGTATATATATATATATATATATATATATATATATATATCTACTGACACTTATAATACATATGCAGACACGCGTATATAGATAAATAAACATCGATAAACATAAGAGATAAAAAGACAATCTATAATAGCATACCTGTGAAATAAAATACCTTTGTATTGACGATAGGTGCTGATCATATGTACGTAGATACGAAATAGGATTCAAATATATACAATGTATATCTTCCACAGCCGTTATATTATCCTTCTGCAGCAAAGCATGGCATAATATATATAATTATATATATGTATATACTTTGTATAAACACTATAGATTGTATTTATAGTTGAAAAGAAACCGTTTTTTTTTTATTATTATCTGTGTCTATATTTGTCCTGAGTTTGTTTTTCAATGTAGAATTTGGTTTTTCGTTATTTTAACTCCTTTTGTCATCGACCTCTCTCCTCCGTTAGTCGTATTTGTAATTAATAAAAGCAAGCTATACTAATTACAAATATCATTAGTAGTAATATATATATATATATATATATATATATATATACAGTTGTTGTTATCGTTTAGCTCAGTTCTGAGTTGAACAAGACAGACCTATGATGATCAAAGGTGCAAGTGGTGAGTGTCCCGGTCCCGTCTTGTTTTTGTTTGTTTCAAGCAATATTCATCCGGGACTACATAACTCAATGTACTCCCGTTTTATTTCTTCTGAAGGTTCATTTGTTATACATATATATACATATATATATATATTATATTTTGTTTTCTCTTAATGGTGGTTGGCTGTGATTTGACTGCTGTTTCTAGCAAGCCATGTAAACGCGCGAAATTACTTCACTGCGTCGTAAATGTAATTGTTGTTCCTGAAAGTGTTGGTCCTGCTGTTTGTTAGAGTTAATGTCAGTTAAAACCAGGGTATAATTAATAGTCTAATCATTATCTCGCTTGTGTAATAAAACATAGCAAAGCAGTCCAGGTTTTATAGTTTGTTGTGGGAATAAGAACTTATTGTAAATGATTATGTCGAAGTATCTTGTTCCGTTTTCTATTATTTCTTCACCTTTGGCAATCGTTCAGAGAGTTTTAGGTTAGTTTTAAGGTGCTAAACAGGCTTAGTTAAGTAGATTAACAAATATATACTTCCCTTTCATTTCTCCAGCATTCACAGCTAATCAGGGTAGGAAGGAATTTCAGAGCGAATGGCACAAAAACGGTTTCTTAATGGAAGTTGGCGAAGATGATGATGCAGAGATAGATAAAAAGCAAAAATAAGTACTTGTTATATTAGCATAATTAACACACCACACACGGATCTATATACATATATATATATATATATATGAATCTATGTACGAATGTGTGTTTGTGTAGGTATATATATGTGTATTTGTGTATGTACTTGTATGTGTATATAGATAGATAAGTGTGTATATGTGTCTGTAGGTGTTTATAAATACGTGAGAGAGTGTATTTAAACTATTATAGTAAGCAGACGTAGAAGATATTAACAGCAACTCATTATAAGGCGTGCAACGACTAGTTTGGATAATAGCATTGCTAAAACTCAGCTTGGAGTTTCCTTTCTTTTTTTCTTCTTTTCGTTTTCATCCACTCTATCACTTCCCCTTATTTCTCTCTGTGTCTCTCTCTATCTTTCTCTATTGCTTTCTCTCTCGTCTATATTTTCCCTCTCTCCTTCTATCAGTTCTACATTTCTCTGTCTCTGTCTCTCTCTCTCTCTCTTTTTCTGTCTTTCTTTATTGCCTTCTCTCTCTTTTATATCACTTCTATATTTTTGTCTCGCTCTTTCTCCCTCATTATTTCTGTCTGTCTGTCTGTCTCTCTCTCTCTTACTCACTTCTATATTTCCCTTTCACTTGCCCTCTCTCACTTCTATATCTTTCTTTCTCTCCTTCACTCACTTTCTGTGTCTCCTTCTCACCTCGTTGTCTTTCCATGCCATCTCTCTCTCTCACACGCACACACACACACACTCTCTCTCTCTATCTCTGCTTTTTTTATTTACCTTCCTCTCACGTCTTCTCTTCACTCACTTTATACATGTCTCTCTATCGATGCCGTACGATCCCCTCCTGCTATCCCTCATCAGTCTTTTGTGTGTGTGTGGAGCAGATACACGGAGAATTACAGGGAGGCGTGGGGGGAGAGGTCCAGAGGAGAGGGGTGGGCGGTGATGTTATTAATAACATTGGGTGCTATTGCAATTAGCGGCAGAAGCACTGACAGACTGGTGGCGGTGGCGGTGCTGGTCGTCGTGGCTGTGAAGGCAGAGGCGGTGGTGGTGGTGGTGGTGGTGGTAGTAGCGGTAGTGGTGGTTGTGACTGCGGTGGTATTTGCGGCGCTGGTGGCTGCAATACTAGTGTTTGTTGGTGTTTAACAGCCCACCCCCCCTCCCACCCACCCACCAATTCCATTCTCTCTCATCAGCAACCTAGCCTATCTATGATGTAAAGACATGCTCACCGTGACCATCACGCCTTTTTTTTGTTTTTGTTTTTGTTTTTGTTTTTGTTTTTGTTTTCGTTTTTGTTTTTGCCAGACATACTGTTGCTAGGACCACATCCTATGTTTCAAGGCGGTGAAGTGCGAGGGAGCATGTGGAGAAGTTAGTGGTGGCGGCGGCAGCAGAAGCAGCAGCAGTAGCAGCAGCAACAGTAGTAGTAGTAGTAGTTGTAGTAGTAGTAGTAGTAGTGGTGGTGTTGCTTGTTGTTGTTTCGCCGCAGGTCAGTCCTGACCGAATATTCCAACCGTGACCCTCCCGTCTATTTTTTTTGTTTTTGTTTTTGTTTTTCGTATGTACAGGGATCCTAGCACCACATACGTATTCAACCAATGTGTCCCTTTCATTTATTTTTCATTATTATTATTATTATTATTATTCAGTAGTTTTATTTTTATAACGTGCTTTCCACTTCACTACCGAGCGCAGCTCTGTGCGCCTTGGGTACGTGCTGTGGTTTGCTGTGGTGCTCTTATGTTTACTGTATTGAAAGTGTTTTGCGTAGAATGTGTGCAGTACCCAGTAGTGCAATTTTCTGTATGTTATATATATTTGTAAGTCCTGGTATTTTTGTTATGTATTTGTCTGAATATTTTTTTATTAATAGTAGGTGCTACTATTATTATTATTATTATTATTATTATTATTATTATTATTATTTCAGAGAGCAGTGTGTTAATACAGAGGCATGAAGCAGATTTTAACTGCTATTTCTAGAAGTTCGAGCGACCACGTAGGAGGCAGGCTCTTTCCTACGTCGGCTCGTAGGGCTGGTAGCCATGATGGTGGTAACTACGAAAGCGGAGGAGGCAGCAGCTCTAGAGACATCTATATTTCATTGTTTTCGTGTTTGTAGCCAAAAAAATGATGTTAATAGCTTTGTGATAATTCAGCGATTGTGCTGTGTGTGTGTGTTGCATGCGTGCATGTGTGCACGCGTGTATGTGTGTATTGGTGTATTTACTCATGTATGTGTATCTATCTATCTATCTATCTATCTATCTATCTATCTATCTGTCTATCTATCTATCTATCTATCTATCTGTCTGTCTGTCTGTCTGTCTGTCTGTCTGTCTATCTATCTAGCTATCTATCTATCTATCTATCTATCTAGCTGTCTATCTATCTATCTATCTATCTATCTATCTATCTATCTATCCATCTATTCATCTATCTATCTTTATATATATATATCTGTGTGTGTGTGTGTGTGTGTGTGTGCCAATGTGTGTATGCTTGTCTCCGTACAACTGTTTCTGTTTGTTGTGCGTGTGTGTGTGTATCTGTTTATTTATGTATAAGTATGTATGTATTTACGTGTATGTATCTGTATGTTTGTGTGTTTTTACTGTATATGTATGTATGTATGCATGTATGTATATATGCATGTATATATGTTGTTGTTGTTTAGCCACAGGTCAGCTTTGACCTAATCCACTTGTGATCAAAGACATTCTGGCTATGACCATCAAGGACTACGTTATGCAATGTAGTGACGTTCAATTCTGAGACGGTGCGTGATTTGAGAGATGCTGCTGCTGCTGTTTCTAGCATATTGAATGACCACACAGAAGCCACTCGTTGGCTCGTTTGCCTCGATGTGGAGCATGTTTGTTGTTGCTATTGTTGTCGGAATAACCGTTCATGAAATGGAGGTGTTACGGAAAATCGAACGAGAGGAGAGTTTGAATAGATGTAGAGAGAGGGAGAGAGCCGAGCGGAGAGAAATAGAGGGAGTGTGACAGAGTGTGAGATGTAGGAGGAGGAAGAAAGACAGAGAGTAATTAGGGAGGAGAGAAAGAGAAAAAGAAAGAATAACAGTGAAAGAGGAGGAGCAACAGTGGGGGTGGTGGAAAGAGAATGTAAGGATAACAGACGGAAGGTGACTGAGGGGAAATTGCTAAGGGAATGAGAGGAAAACAAGTAGAAAGAGAGAGGGGAAGAGAGACAGACAGACAGAAAGAGAGAGAAATGCGATGATAGTGAATGTGTGTGTGTGCGTGTGCGTAATGCTTGAAAGGAAGAGCGAGTGAAATAGAAACGATACGTCTGTCTATCCTGTTTTCTCTCAACTTTTTCTTTCTCCTTTCCCACCTCGCTGTCTCTTTCCGTTTCACTCTATCTATCTATCTATCTATCTATCTATCTATCTATCTGTCTGTCTGTCTGTCCATCTATCTATCTCACTGGAAGAACCGTATCAGCGTATCCGTTGTACATGTTAAGGTGCTGTGTTGGTCCACTCCGCCGTCGGACGGGAGAACCAGTCTCTCTTGAAAGTGCAAGAAATAACAGTTAAAAATCTCCCTCCGTTCACAGCCTACAGTTTTCGAAACAACAGAAAAAAAAGGTGGGGGCGCATATCAGATAATGTGATCAAAGAACGAATACATACCCCCCCCCCCCTCAACCACGCACACACACATTTACTTGTTTCAGTCATTTGACTGCGGCCATGCTGGAGCACCGCCCTAAAGTGATCTAATCAAAGAAACTAACCCAGGACTTATTCTTTTGTAGGCCTTGTACTTGTTCTATCGAATCTCTTGTTGCCGAACCGCTAGGTTTCGGGGGACATAAATACACCAGCATCGGTTGTCAAGCGATGACGATGGTGGTGGTGGTGGTGGTGGGACAAACACAGACACATACACCTATATATATATATATATATATATATATATATATATATATATATATACGACAGGCTTCTTTCAGTTTCCGTCTACCATATCCACGCGCAAGGCTTTAGCAGAGCACTTGCCCAAGGTGCCACGAAGTGAGACTGAACCTGGAAACTAATGTGGCTGGGACGCAAGTTTCTTGCCACACAGCCACGCCTGCAAAATATATGATATATACACGCATGTATGTTTCATAGTTTCTCAAACCAGCAACAATACACACGCACGCACGCGCGCGCGTCGGTTCTGGGACTCTTCTATGCATCTTACGAATTCTGCAGCCTCAGTATAAGTAATAGTCGTAGTAGTAGAGGAGGATGAGGATGAGGAGGATGGAGGTGAGGATGAGGAGGGTGGTGGTGGTGGTGGTGGTGGTAATGACAATGTTGGCGGCGGCAGCGGCGGCACGCTGCTCCGTTACAACAATGAATGGTGCCCTAATGAGTTCATTTTGGCGAATAAAAATCAACCGAAACGGTACGATGGCAATGGCTGAGATGACGGCGGCGGGGGCGGTGGTGGCAGTGGTGGTTGTGGCGGTGGCGGTGGCGGTGGTGGAGGTGGTGGTTGTGGTGGTGGTGGCGGTGGAGGTGGTGGTGGTGGTGGTGGTGGTGGCGGTGGTGGTGGTGGTGGTTGTGGTGGTGGTGGTGGTGCCGTTGGTGGTGGTGGTGGTGGTGGTGGTTGTGGTGGTGGTGGTGGCGGTGGCGGTGGTGGTGGTGGTGGTGTTGGTTGTGATGATAAATGTTTTTTCTGGACTGTACCATGCTAGTGTTTCTGATAGGGGATCAGCAACACCCTCCTTTTTTTTTTCTCTCTTTTTTTCCTATTTTTTCTTCATCTGTCTATCAATCAATTCATTTGTATTCATTCGCCGGGTCTATCTATCTATCTATCTATCTAACTTTATTGTTCACAAGGGGCTACACATAGAGGGGACAAAGAAGGACAGACAACGGGATTAAGTCGATTACATCGACCCCAGTGCATAACTGGTACTTAATTTATCGAACCCCGAAAGGATAAAAGGCAAAGTCGACCTCGGCGGAATTTGAACTCAGAACGTAACGGCAGACGAAACATCGTTAAACATTTCGCCCGGCGTGCTAACGTTTCTGCCAGCTCGCCGCCCTATCTATCTATCTATCTATCTATCTATCTAGATAAATAAATAAACAGACAAGTAGATAGATAGATAGATAGATAGATAGATAGATAGACAGACAGACAGATCCATCTATCGATCCAGCTACGTATCTATCTGCACACAATATATATAGACATGTGTGTGAATGCATGCGTGTGTGTGTATGTGTATGTACTTAACGATCGATCTGCTTAATTTAGTATTTAACTTAGTACTCTCATTGTTTAGTTGCAGGTCTAATAAAAGACCGGAATAAGTCCATAGTCATCCGCATTAGTCAGATTAAAATATTAGTCATTAGTTAATGTTTTCACCATTGCAGAAGTGTTATTAATCAGGATTTTCCCCGCCTCGATTCCAAGCGACGTTGTTTCAATGTAGTTCTTATACTTGCCATGTATTTTATAGAAATTAGTTAATCCCTGGAACATTTCTTTGTAAGAGAGATTTTTAATGTGTCACGTTGTTTAACAAATAATAAATGCACCCTTTTAAAGCCTAGCCAAGCTCATGGGCCCGGTTTCCCGGTTTCGATGGCGTATGTGTTCCCCAGGTGGACGGGACGCCAGTCCTTCGCAGCGTTACTCATTTTTGCCTGCTGAGTGGACTGGAGCAACGTGAAATGAAGTGTTTGGCTCAAGAACACAACGCGTCACCCGGTCCAGGAATCGAAACTACAATCTTACCATCATGATGCTGACACCCTAACCACTAAGCCACGCGCCTCCACGTCACCTTGTTTAGTTAATTTATATTCTCTCACTCAGTGATTCCCAACCTATTTTCCTTCGAAACCCCACTATAACTTCCCATAAGAATATATACCCCCACCGGTAGTTGGAAAACAAAACCAACTTGTTTTTTTATATTTTATCACAATCATTTCGTCCGTCTTTACGTTCCGAGTTCAAATGCCACCGAGATCGACTTTGCCCTTCATTCTTTCGGGGTCGTTGAAATAAGTATTAGTCAAGCAC
The DNA here is from genome assembly GCF_046866305.1 of Octopus bimaculoides. Lineage (NCBI taxonomy): Eukaryota > Metazoa > Mollusca > Cephalopoda > Octopoda > Octopodidae > Octopus > Octopus bimaculoides. The sequence goes on along the minus strand of NC_142948.1, from coordinate 28,889,622 downwards.
TGGTGTCCCCTCCCTCTCCAAAAATTGCTGGCCTTGTATCAAAATTTGAAACCAATATTTTATCACAATTATTTTAATAGAAAAGAATCTACCGGTAACTCTTTAAGTACAGAGTACAAAAGAAAAGTACATTATTGATTAAAAATAAAAAAATGTGAATCACTTTAATGAGAACCTTGTGCCTGGAAACCACAGCACCACCCTTACCACAATTTTCCCAGGCCCCACCGGTGGAGCGTATGCCCCACCCGCGTTGGGAATCACTACTCTAACTCTTTAAATAGTCTCAACTCTAGAACTGCGGTCATGCTGGAGTACAGCCATTAACTTCAACCCCTTCACAACTTGAATCCCGCTCTGATGTATGGCGTTTGGTGATTGAATGAGTTTGATGCCGCTTCCCTAATTTGAGGAAGGTTCATCGGGAATCCTTGACAGGAGCAGATCCAGGTTTATTTCGAAGTCACTTGCACCCACTCCATGCAGGTCACTCAGGCTAATTGGGAGGATACTGAAGAGGATACTGAAGAGGATACTGAAGAGGATACTGAAGAGCTGTTGGCCCTCGAAACCCAAGCTGTTGCAGTAAATGATCTTTATATTTAATCTTTAGTCTTCTGCTTGTTTCACTCATTGGGCTGCAGTCATGCTGGAGCACTACCGTTAGCTTTGCTACACCTTCACAACTTGAAACCTCCTCTGATACGTGGCAATTGGACATTGAATGAGTTTGATGTTGCTGCCCTCACCTGCAGTTCTTGCTTTGAGGTAGATTCATCCGGAATTCTCGACAGGAGGAGATCCAGGGTTTTTTTCCTTTTTTTCTTTTTGAAGACACCTACATCCACATTATGCAGCTTTCTCCGGATATTTGGCAAGATTTTGAAGAGCTGTGTGGGGCCTTGAAACCCAAACCAAGCTGTCGCAGTATCTGGTTTAATCTTTTACCCTTTACTTGTTTCACTCATTGGGCTGCGGCCATTCTGGGGCACCGCCTTGGAAGGTCCCAATACTTACGTATTTGTATAAAAGACGGGTACTTTTTTAGGGTTCTGAGTTCAGTTTCACTAAGATCGACTTTGTTTTTCATCATATGGTGATCGATAAAATAAAATACCACTCAAGTACGGAGTTGATGCAATCGGCATACCCCACCACTAAAAAAGCTACCCTTAAGCCTAAATCTTAAACCATTATGTACCTGTACTTTGTTGGTACACGAGTCCGTCTTTTCTGATTCTATAATCTTTCAGTGAATTATTTTCCTGGCTGTGACTCATACCATTCCGCGTTCTTTGATTTTTAACTCTCATTGTGAGTCATATATTCGTATACTGTCGGTACATCATTGTATGTCTTTTGACCCTGTAACCTCACCCTGATTGGTACACCACTCTGACTCTCGCTTTTCTGCTCGAGTCATGTGAGTCATAGATTTGTATTCTGTCGGTATATCATTGCATGTCTTTTGTGTCTCTGTAACCTCACTCTGCTTGGTACACCACTCTGACTCTCGCTTTTCTGCTCAAGTCATGTGAGTCATATATTTGCATTCTGTCGGTATATTATTGTATGGCTTTTGACTCTGTAACCTCACTCTGTTTGCTACATCACTCCATGTTCTGTGACTCTCACTTTTCTGCTCGAGTCATGTGAGTCATATTTGTATTCTGTCGGTACATCATTGCATGTTTTTTTTTTTTTGGTCCTGTAACCTCATTCTGTTTGGTACATCACTCCATGTTCTCTGACTCTCACTTTTCTGCTCGAGTCATGTGAGTCACATATTTGTCTTCTGTCGGTACATCATTGCATGTTTTTTTTTACCCTGTAACCTCACTCTGTTGATACATCACTCCTTGTCTTCTGACTCCCATTTTTCTTCTCGAGTCATGCAACTCATACATTTGTGTATAAATTGGTTCTCTCTGATTCCATGACCACTCATCCTCTCTATCGAAGCCCGCCTCCTGTATAAATATCTTGCAGCAGTCATTCTTTCCACACCTTCCAAGTACCTTTATATTTTCTTCTTCAATTTCATTTTATCTGATTCTTATCTCTGCAACACCACTATTTCGAGAGCATAGTGCTAATCTTAACATTCAGGAATATTTCTTATCTCCATCGGTTCCTCTTTCGCACTGAGAATATTAACAGATATGTCTAGTTAAATAGCTAGTAAGGAACGTGAAGTGTTAAAATTTGGATTAAATCGATGTTATCTCAGCTTCGTTCTTGTATAATCGTAACTATTCAACTATTCATAGGTTAACGCTCGTTTTAGAAAACTATATTGATAAAATAACAACATTTGTCACTGTAGCAAAATTTCGAAATTTTTCGGAATGATTCTTGTTCGTAGAATTTAAATGACGCGGTTGAGAAAAATTGGTTGAGAATGCAGGAAGTGGGAGATGGATAATACCGATGCCTTACACAATAAAACGTATAAATACATCGACACATAGATACTTATGGTTAAAAGATATTAAAGAACCAAACAACAACAACACACACACACACACACACGCACACACACACACACACACGCACACACACACACATACACACACACACACACACGTGTGTGTGTGTGCAATGTATGTATGCCATTATTCAGCTTTATTTCAAGGTTTTTTTGTCAATGGAGAACGAGCCGGTTTCTAACCTAGTTCCAAGGGTCATTCATTGCAATTTCAACATCAACAGAATATTTTTGTATGTATATATGTATGTATGTATGTATACGTTCAAATTTATATATTTTGTTTTATGTATGTCATCTCATGTATGTATGTTTCTATGTTTGTCATTATTCAATTTTATTTCAGAATTTCATGCCAATAGAGAAAGAGCCGGTTTCTAACCTAGATCCAAGGCTCATTCATTGGAATTTCAACATCAACGGGATATTTTTGCCTGTTTGCATGTATGTATGTATGTATGTATGTATGTATGTATGCACGCATGCATGCATGTATGCATGTATGCATGTGAGTACGAGGGGGTGCTGCAAAGTTCCTTTTTTTTTAGTAAAAGAAAATACAGGAGGATCAGTTAATCATGATTTTATTTAACATATTCTCCTCTCAGATTCCCACACTTATTGCAGTGGTCCATCAGTTTTTCTAAGCCCTGTAAAAGAACTCGGAACGTTAGGCTTTCAACCTCCAAGCCAGCCTTTTGTGATACCCTTAAAGCTAACAAAATTTCGTCACCCCTTTGCATGTATGTATGTATGTATGTTTCGCACCCCACTTCTCTGATTTCTCTATTGATGTTCTCCTTCAGTTGCACCAGTGGTCTCTACGAAATTGTAGACAAGAGGAAAGGGGGGAAAAAAGGAGAGGAAGAAAAAGAAAGGAAAACAATAAATATATAGACACAGCCGCAATCACAGTGCCACCAATCATTACCTACAAATATAATTTAATAGATGCAGAAGTGGCCGACATAGTGACGGTAGACAGCATTGGTATATACAAACGAATGGGCATACTAGAAGAATGAAAGTAGTTTAGGCAATAATCAGTGCCAACATAAAAATATACATTTATAAATTTTATATCAGTTAAATAACTAAAGGGATCAGTTGTATAGGTGCAACAGAGTTACGAGATGTAAGGCCAAAAATAAGAAAGGAAAAACAGAACTGATAATAACATTAAAACTATGAATCTCAACGTTTTTATCAGACATTATTGCCAAAATGTTATTGGGAATATAGCAATTCAATTGAAATCATGTAAATTCAGTTCATAGGTTAGATTATTACTGTAATAATTTAAAATTATGGAGAGTATTAAGAAAATTTTTACAAGTATTTAATAAGAACTATAGAGAATTACAAAGGCCATAAATGTTAATAAATGTTAAAAGAATTAATTGGATTAGAACAAATTATAAAGAATCAAAAAGGTCATAACTAAGTAAAATGAAGCAAACATCATAAAAATATTACCCAAGACTCGAAGCAAATTGAATAAAATTATCAAATTAAATTATATAAAATATAAATTATATAAAATTAGAATCATCAGTATCTGTTGTTAGAAGTAAGGGTACACAAAAGTAGCTTAAACTTCATCAATTATATGTATTAATAGTATTAAGATAGGCTAGGCTACTAAGATATAATCTTATTACTAGAAATTAAGGTCTATATTGTAGGTTTATAGATACGTGTCTAGCATTCGGGGAAGACTTTATAGAACCGGTTTAAAGTATTAGAAAGATTTACGGATAGAACGCAGGTATTTAATCCTTAATTTATCCGGTCTATTAATATCAACACCCGTGTAAATTAAGATTTTCAATAATTTGAAACAGCAGAGATTTTAAGTATATTTATTACTGTCTTAAGGCTTAGGGTGTTTAGCGATGCTCCATGTTAGTTGAACATCGACATTTTTGTGCTTTAACTCCGAAACCGCCGCAGAGAACGATGTTGTCTTCGCTTTATCTCTACTTATAAAGGAGAGTATTGTAGTTCGCTTGAAGCATTGTGTATTGTTTGTAAAGAATAAAAAGTTTAGAATGGTACAACAATGCACTATAATACAAAAAATGGACTATATACCTGTTGTAATTTGGTTAGCTATAGTCCGATGATATTTCGGAATTACAATTCCTTCTTCAGATATTCTTAGATGGAGTCTCTGCTTATAAATGTATAAAGATGATTACTGTAGTGGCGAGAGTCATTGACACCCCTGTGGGATTGGAAGAATGGACTAGCCGAACTCTTATAAAGAGTAGCGTATTGGTTGAGACGAGAGAACAGACGAAGGAGTCGTTGTGAGTTTGTATTTATTGGAGTATCGTATTTAGTGGAGTAATTTGAAGTACGTCGTATGAAGATAGTTGTGTTTATCCCCGTTTCGTGAAATCTGTATATCCAACGTATAAGAAGGATATAAAAATTATGTATATTGATTTAATGACGAAAGGAGTGGAACCTACGTACGTGAAAGTATGTACATTAGTTTTAGCATTACATTTATATATTGACTAGAGTACTCGAGTTGTCAATAAAGACGGAGTTATTTTTGAAAATGTTACCCAAATAAAGTCGATAATCAAATGAAGAGGAAATAAATAAAAATGCCATAATAACAGGAATATAATATTTAAAATTATATTATCACTCCCAAAACATAATTTAGCTTTGATTCACTAGACAAATTCATGAAGAACAGCATTTCTTGTGTAGACATGAAGAGGACGAACATACATAAACCTTCTGAATTCTCAAACTGTAATTTCAAAGTGCCCCTAATGCTAAACCTAGCCCTAACCCAGACCAAGTCATTTCACTAGGTAGACTACAGACACCGCGGTAAACCGCAAGATAAAGCAGAATCGAAATTTCTGACGATTGTTGCAAATCTTCTCAACTTATGAACAGTAAAACGTTATGAGACAATGGAGACGGCAGAATGAACTTCCGAATAAAATAAATGAATAAATAAAATAAGATAAACAGAATAATTACAGCAAGTAAGTGGAAACCTTGTTTCAAAATGTAGAGAAAAAGATCTTAATGGAAAAACAATCAGATCAAACTTAAGTGTTATGGCTCTAAAGCAGTGGTTCCGAACCTTTCCACTACCAAGGACTCCTTTTATTTAAATGAGTTTCCCCACGGCCTCCTTTTAATAATGCTTATCCTTGTGTGTGTGTGTGTGTGACCATGGGATTGCACCTTGAAAGTTCCCCTCCGAAGCAAGGTTGTTTTTGGAAGACCAGCAGTCGTCCATGCATACCAGTCACCTCTTTCCATAGCACTGATGTTGTCCAAGGGAAAGGCAAAGGGGCCGATACAGCTTGGCGCCAGTGACGTCACTCGTAACTCAGTTTTACGGCTGAGTGAACTGGAGCAATGTGAAAATAATAGAATGAAACTGAACCTGGAACTATGTGGTTGGGAAGCAAGCTTCTTACCACACAGCCACACGCATACTTAGATGTATGCATGTATCCATTCATTCGTATATACATAACTTGCATATATGCATGTATAATTACACATATACATACATATATACATACACATACATACCTACCTACATACATACCTACCTACATACATGCCTACCTACATACATACCTCTCTCTCTCCCTCTCTCCCTCTCTCCCTCTCTCCCTCTCTCTCTCCCTCCCTCCCTCCCTCCCTACTTCCCTCCTTCCCTACCTACCTCCCTACCTACCAACCCACGCGCCTACCTACCTATCTGCATACATACATACCTTCCTACATGCATACGTAGGTACATACAAGCGCATACAGATACATACATACGTACATACATACATACATACATACGCACATACATACATACGCACATACATACATACATACATACATACATACATATATGACCACTTATTTGGTTCTGTCTGAATTTCAATGAAAAAGCCATGTTCCTCTATTGTAAAGCGCCTCTGTTACCCGTGGTAAGACGTTTAAATAATAAAACCAGAAAAACAGACATAGCAACCACAAACGCTCATACACACTTACTTGTTTACTTATGTAAAATACGTCCATAACATAGATACACCAAATATATTTTCCTAACATAATTATTTTCTTTTTGTGTACATTTTCCTATAGCATACAACAAAAATATTTTTATTCGTTTATTTTCCCATTTTTTAATTCATTTTTACTCCCGCTGTTTCTAAAAAAACTGTTTTTCTCCGTGTCGTCTGCTCTCTTCCATTTTGTTGAGTTTCCGCGTTTCTATGTTTCTTTTCCAGTTTTTTGTGTTTCGTATCTTTTTTTTTTCCCCTCTCAATTCTATTCCATTCCCCCAATTTGTATAGATAAGTTCCTTTCTAAACAAGCAAATTAAATTATTTCAGTTATTTTGGGGGCTTTTATGATCATTTTACTGATAATAATAAATATAATGAGATTATAAATCGCCGACGTTCCCCTCCCCATAGCCACCACCACAGGCACCACCCTCATCACCACTGCCACCACCATTACCATAAATGCCTTCACTGCCCACCTCCTCATGATCAGCATTACCGACATCATCATCCTCATCATCATCATCATCATCATCATTATCGTCATTGTCACCACCACCACAACCACCACGATCCTCCTCGCCCTCATCATCATCTTCTTTGTCGTCGTTGTCATCGTCATCATCATCATCATCATCACCTTTATCATCATTGTCACCACAACCCCCACAACAACAACAACAACAACAACAACTACAACAACAACAGCAACAACCACAACGATTCTCTTCCTTCTCCTCCTCCTCCTCCACCTCCTCCTCTCCACATCATCATCATCATCATCATCATCATCACTATTTCTATGAAATAATGACTTGCCTATTAGTCATATTCCACATCCATTTACAACCTCAAACCCACCACCGTCG
>NC_142948.1:28862210-28869710 GCF_046866305.1 Octopus bimaculoides | reverse complement strand
TATCAGAAGCTTACTTCGCGGACTACAACGCACAGAACACTGTTTCTGAGATAATATCTCAGACAAAAGCCATTGATGCAGTTATATTTCATTGGAATAGATGAAATGTGTAGAAAACACGATAGCCAACAATTGGAAAACAGTCAGATGTATGACGAATTTCATAAAATAGTGTGACGTATGTGTGTTGGAAATTAAATTTACAATAAACCAAGAAGATCGAATGCAATCATAAATTACGAATTAATTCAGACTGAACAACAAAGAGTCTTTTGCAATACATGAAACTCAAACGGAATTATCCAAATTATTTTCTGAAGATCGAATACAATAAAAAGAAAAAATCGAATTAATTCTTGACTAAACAACAAACAGTCTGTGCTATCCATAAAGCAAGATCGAAATTACCAAATTATTTCCTATATTAAAGGTCAACATGGCTGTATTAGTGAAGTCTTATTATTTTTGTTTCTCTCCAGCAGCTGCAAATATAAAACTGAAAAAAATAAAAAAGATAAATCGAACTTGTATTGTTGATGATAAAATCTGCAAATTTGAATAAACTCATGTGACGTGGAGAGACGCGAGTTGTGAGTGGCGTTCGGAGTAAATTCTAAACCGATTTATTCAGCGCTTTCCGAAACCGTTGAAATGTCGCTCTCTCGCTGTCTCTCCCTCTCTCTCTCTCTCCCCGAGAGTTAGACCTCAGCTCTTCTTTTCTAGCATAATTGTCGTCGGCACTCCGTCGCTTACGACGTCGAGGGTTCCAGTTGATCCGATCAACGGAACAGCCTGCTCGTGAAATTAACGTGCAAGTGGGTGAGCACTCCACAGACACGTGTACCCTTAACGTAGTTCTCGGGGATATTCAGCTTGACACAGTGTGACAAGGCTGACCCTTCGAATTACAGGCACAACAGAAACAGGAAGTAAGAGTGAGAGTAAGTTGTGGTGGAAGAGTACAGCAGGGTTTGCCACCACCCCCTGCCGGAGCCTCGTGGAGCTTTAGGTGTTTTCGCTCAATAAACACTCACAACGCCCGGTCTGGGAATCGAAATCGCAATCCTATGACCGCGAGTCCGCTGCCCTAACCACTGGGCCATTGCGCCTCCACCTCTAGCATAATAAACCTTAGTCTTTCTTCGTCGACACTCTTTCTATATCCGTTTCCTATCGCAACATATAGTCCTCTCGATTTGTTTCTTCATTTCTGGACAAGATCCTTCTCTCCCCTTTTCTCTATGACAACATTGTTCTAACACGTTTCTTTATTACTGGCCGATGTGCAAATTTACAATTTACGCAGGCATTCGGAGCTCTGTTTTACAACTCACGGAAAGAGCTGCCTTGTACTGTCTGGTCCCACCTTCGAAATCTCAGTCACTTGAACTTTAACCTACCCTTAGTTCCTAATGGTAAGTTAACAAATCGGTTCAGAATTTTCTCCATACGTTGCACGCTATTCACCCCTCTCCACGTCACATGAGCTTATCCATTTCCTTTTCTGATTACTGAGGCTCTTCTGTCAGTTTCTTTTCTTAACATGTTAAAGTTCTTTCATCGCTAGAGTCCTTTCTATTTCTTTTCTCTTTAACAACTCATAGTTTAAATGTCTTTCTTCACTGCTGGTGAGATTCTTCTATCTCTTTTCTCCGTTGCAATACATTATTCAATTGCATATTTGTTCGTTGCTATCCTAACCAGCTTAAATTTTCTCATTCTGAAAAAGAGCTTCGTTCAAACCAACATTACTTACGTCCCTCCACAGTAAAATAATTATTGAAATTTTAAACTTTACTGAATACTTATTGTCAATGACCATTTAGCAAAGATCTTCGGATTTTGCTTTTATTTGCTGTTATTATTGATAACTTAGGAGCCGAACTGTGTCGACAATCTAACACCATAAAATCTTATCATAAGGAATAAGTTGCATGTCATTAAATTTAATATATTTTTGAAAGGATCTATTTTAAAAAGCGTCAAAATATATCCATCTGTACAATATGGTATATATATATATATTGGTTGAGAAAAGATTAGAGATCTATGCAAATCAAATTTTTATATATAAAAGATGTAGGCGGAAATAGCACATTTACACAATAGCGCTGGTGTAAATGCGTGGTTTTCTGCCTTTATAAATATAGCGGTTATTTCACTGTCATTTTTCTCTGTTTATCTTTTCTTTTTAAAGATAGATGAAAGCTGTTTCAAAACTTTAGAAGAAGTATTCGTTATTACTACGTTTGTGGATAGCACCTCCTCCCGTTTTTCTAGAGTAAACTATCTTGAAAGAAATCAACACAGATGTTTGGAAAATGTGTATACAATAATATTTGAGGATGAACCTTTTCTTTTGGCTCAGGTAGATGGGTTAGACGCCAAAATGTCATGAAGCCATTTATTGGTCAAAGTAACAAAACAAAACAAAACACAACAAAATGACTTCTTTTGTGAGGTGTTTCTAGAAAATTCTATTTTTTGAAGAGAACTGTGAAACTGAAATGTTCTCAGCAAACAACAACAATAACTGCACTAACAACAACAAACGGTGTTGAGGAGCAGAAACAGTGAATCTCACAAATCCTCTCTGGACACAGTGGTTTATTCTTTAAAATCAAGGAATCTTAGAAGCCACTGCATGGACTGCGTCACCAACATAATCTAAACGAACAAACATTGCATGGCCATCACCGCAACCACCACCACCACCACCACCACTACTACTACTACTACTACTACTACTACTACTACTACCAACACTTATACCATAACTAAAACAACCACCACCAGTACCACCACTTCTACTACAACCACGGCTACCACGACCACCGCTGCCACCACCACCATCGCCGCTACTACTACTACTACTACTACTACCACCACCACTGCAATAATCACCAATATAGTAACTGCTACTATCAATATATCAACAACCACTTCAACTACCACCAAAACAACAGCTATTTTATAGAACAATAACAACTATTAATACAAGCATCAGCTAAACAACGACAACAACAACAACGACGACGACAACAACAACAACAACAACAACAAGGACAACAACCTATCAGGACGACAGATGCAAATATAATTGGATTCTGTTACGGCGGAAATAATAATATTGGTATTAGTAATGGTGGTGGTTGTGGTGGTGGTTGTGGTAGGGGTGACGGTGGTGGTGGTGGTGGTGGTGGTGGTGGTGGTAGTTGTAGTGCTGGTTGTAGTGGTAGGGTTATATTGTGATGAGATCATTGATGGTGGTGGCGTTGTTAGTTACGGTGGCTGTGGTAGTGGTTGTAGTGGTGGTGGTGGTGGTCGTCGTATTGGTGGTGGTGGTTGTTGTGGTGGAGGATGCAGCAGTGGAATCAATGATGGTGGTGCTGTTGGTAGTTATGGTGGTGGTGGTGGTGGTAGTTGTAGTACTGGTTGTAGTGGTAGGGTTATAGTGAGATGAGATCAGTGATGGTGGTGCTGTTGTTAGTTACGGTGGCTGTAGTAGTGGTTGTAGTGGTGGTGGTGGTGGTGGTCGTATTGGTGGTGGTGGTTGTGTTGGTGGTCATTGTAGTGGTGGAGGAGGTAGCAGTGGGATCAATGATGGTGGTGCTGTTGGTAGTTATGGATTTGGCAGATGGAAACTGAAAGAAGCTTGTCGTATATACATACATACATACATGCATACATGCATACATACATACATACATATATATATATATATATGTATATATATAAATATATATATATATATGCATGTATGTATATATATATATATATATATATATATATATATATATATATATATATATATATATATATATATATATACATATACACACACACACACACACATATATATATATATATATACATATATCCACACACACAAATATATATATATATATATATATATATATATATATATATATATGTGTGTGTGTGTGTGTGTGTGTGTGTGTGTGTGTGTGTGTGTGTGTGTGCGTTGGTCCGCTCACCTCTTGATAACCGGTGTTGGTCACTTTACAACCCTATAACCAAGCGGTTTGACATAAGAAACCGATAGAATAAGTACTTGGATTGATTCGCTCGTCTAAAATTCAAGGCCCGATCCAATGACTGAAGCAAGGAAAAGAAAAAAAAACGAAAGAAGGCCCAATACCACAACCACCACCATCACCATCACCACCACCGCCATCACTACTACTACTACTACTACTACTACTACTACTACTATTACTACTGCTGCTACTGCTGCTGCTGTTAGTATTCTTACTGATGTTGCTGCTGCTACTACTACTCCCACTACTACTAGTAAAACCACCACCAGCAACACCACCACCACCACTACTACTACTACTACTGTTGCTACTACTACTACTACTACTTCTACTACTACTTCTACTACTACTACTACTACTACTACTACTACTACTACTACTACTACTACTTCTACTACCGCCACTGGTGCTGCTGCTGTTGGTGGTGGTGATGGTGGTGGTGGTGGTGCTACTACTACTACAACTACTACTATTACTGCTACTGCTGCTGCTGCTGCTGTTGCCAGTAGTTCTGTTATAACATCTCCCATTACCATCGCCAAAATCCGGCCCCCAAACACCGATGACTCTTCCGCCAAACCCCCGTATCTTCCCACCGGCTCCCTTCCCCCGCTCCTTATGTTTTTGCAGGAAAGGTGCAATGTTTTTATTCCGTGACCACGTATTAATTAGCTAATTGCAAACCTATGTAATCAAGCAGAAGACTTAATGAATCAGCTGTCTTGTGAGGTGTGGAGTGGTGGTGGAAGCGAGAGAGAGAGAGAGAGAGAGAGAGAGAGAGAGAGAGAGAGAAAGCGAGAGAGAGAGAGAGAGAAAGAGAGAGAAAGAAAGAGAGAGAGAGAAACAGGAGATAGAAATGGTGATGATGATGATGATAGTGATAGTGATGCTGCTGCTGATCATGATGATGGTGTTGATGCCTAAGTAAAGTGGATGGTGGTGGCTGTGGCGGTGTCGAAATATAAGTGATGCAGGCGTCCACTCAACTCTCCCTTCTCCCCTCCCACCCCAACACATATAATTAGAAAAAAGTATCCTCAATTACACACACACACACACATACACATACACACGTCGATATGCATACACACACCGAAAATCACACACAACACACCACGACACACCGCACAAACATTTACTCATACACAGGCAGACTGACTGATTAACGAACAGACATGCAGACAGTCTTACATTCACTCATACACAGAAAAGCCGAGACTCTTGATATATGGACGTTAACTAACGCACACAAGCTTGGATATAAGCGCACAAATACAAACGTACAGATTTATGCAGATATGCAACAGTAGCTAGATTGCTGTATATATAGACATGAATAATATAGACATGATATTGTGAATATGTAGACATGAATAATATAGACACGAATGTTGTGAATATGTAGACATGAATATGTAGATCTCAATAATGAGCACATGCGGTGTGTGAATAAGGAATGATTACAAATGATAAGAACGATTAGAAATGATAGACTGAATAAACAGAGGATAAAATGACATTAACCATTCATTAGCTGTGTTACTCGGGATTTTTGCAGTTTCAACGTTTCAGACAGAACTGCATAATTTAGTGGTATTAAGGAACATAGTGACATCCACAAACATAGTGGTATCAACAAGCTTTGAATAAGTTATTATAGAGACGAGATACAGAAGAATGTCTTCGCAACTGAATGGAGGGAAACACTAGGACAGGAATGAGATGTATAGCTAGGAGTAGCAAGCCATGAATGTTTCCTTTTCATATTTGTTCTTCTTGTCATTGTAGTTCATAGTGGTGGTGGTAGTGGTTGTGGTGGTGGTGGTTGTGGTGGTGATTTTATTTGCTTTGTTGTTATTACTCGCGATTTTCTTACCGATACTTCCACTTTCTCTTTTACCCTTTTACTCTTTTATTTGTTTCAGTTATTTGACTGCGGCCATGCTGGAGCACCGCCTTTAGTCGAGCAAATCGACCCCCAGGACTTATTCTTTGGATGCCTTGTACTTATTCTATCGGTCTTTTTTGCCGAATTGCTAAGTTACGGGGACGTAAACACACCACCATCGGTTGTCAAACGATGTTGAGGGGACAAACACAGACATACAAACATATACACACATACATATATATGTATATACATATATACGACGGGCTTCTTTCAGTTTCCGTCTACCAAATCCACTCACAAGGCTTTGGTCGGCCCGAGGCTATAGTAGAAGACACTTACCCAAGGTGCCACGCAATATATATTACATTAAGACGAGGAAATTCCTTCCACTGAAAGGAAAGCTTTGAGCTACTGCCCATCCTCCACACCCTTCTTGTCGGTTGACTTTGAAAACTACATTTTTTTTTTTGTTTTGAAATAATTCTGAATATCAGTTTTAAATGTTTTTGTTTTTTTCTATTTTTCTTGCTCAAAGTGACAAAATACGACGAAGCTAATCCACCCATCTGTATGCTGATTCGTTAAGACAAAAACCACGCAACAAAATGCAACAGTAACACGTTCTTAAAAAAAAAAACTGAAACAAGCGGATTGTATTTAGATGTGTTTGCCTAATGCAGACATTAATAACAACGTTAACAAAGATATCACCACCGTCATTATCATATTTATCATATTCATGAAGAAGAAGAAGAAGAAGAAGAAGAAGAAGAAGAAGAAGAAGAAGAAGAAGAAGAAGAAGATAATGGTGGCTCTCATGGCTTCCGATCTTAATTGATTGGAAGTGTTATCATGTACATTGTTTTGTCTTGGTATAAATAGATGGGCTACAGCAAATATTCTCCTCAATACCACAGATTTGCTTGTCAGTTGCTTGACCTAAGCCAGTTGCACAACTGGTACTTAATTTATCGACCCCGAAGGATGAAAGGCAAAGTCGACTTCGGTGAAATTTGAACTCAGAACATAAAAAACAGATGAAATACCGCTTAGCATTTCGCCCGGTGTGCTAACGATTCTGCCATTTCGCCGTCTAAAGTGTCTTCTCTGGCTGACCAAATCCTTGTGAGCGGATCTGGTAGATGGAAACTGAGAGAAGCCCGTCGTATGTATATATATATATGTGTGTGCTTGTGTGTGTATGTCATCATTGTCATCGTCATCTCTTATATGTATTTACTATTTATCGCATTCGATTTTTCGTACGAACACTTACACTTCACGGAACCTGTACTTTGCAGCATCCGCCTCAATCAACCTTCATCTGACAAACAGATCGCCATCGACACCACCACAGCCACCAACACTACCACCACAACTACCACCAATACTACATTTATCATCGGGACCGTTGATGCTGTTAGTCTTGCTCTGTCGTCATTTTTGTTGTCGTTGTTGTTGTTGTTGTTGTTGTTGTTGTAGTTCTTCTTCTTCTTCTTCTTCTTCTTCTTCTTCTTTTTCTTCTTCTTCTTCTTCTTCTTCTTCTTC
>NC_142948.1:28857210-28859710 GCF_046866305.1 Octopus bimaculoides | reverse complement strand
ATTATATTTGTGGCTTTCATTTGCATTATTTCTAAAGACAGATAAAAGGATTCTTGTATAGCAATAATACTTTATATTCGAATATAAATTGGCTCCTTTATTATATTATAGATAATATTATATATTATCATATATTCTATTGTTATACTGTATTTTCTATATTATCCTATATGAAATTGGTTAAGATAGCCATTTGCTGTCACATAAAAATATCCATTAAATACAACGGCTATTGGTGATGTCGCTGAAATTATAATGTATGTAAGGAGTGTGCGGTTTAAGAGGCACCACAGAAGATAATCCGATGTACTAACTGCATAATCATTCATAAAAGTTACATGTGAAAATGAAAGAAACGGGAATTCCATGTGTAAGATGAAGATTCGACAATTGCATAAGCTTTTTTTTCTTACAAAGTCTATTTCTTTCTCTTTCTCTCTCTCCCCTCTCTCTCTCTCTCTCTCTGTCGCTCCATATCTATCTGTATATATACATACACACAAACACACACACACACACGTACACACGTATATATATATATATATATATATATATATATATATATATATATATATATATATATATATATATATATACATATGTTATACATATACACACATACACGCACACATACGCATATATATATACATACATATATATACATATATCTGTCTGTCTGTCTATATATATATATATCTCTGTCTCTGTCTCTGTCTCAATCTATCTATCTTTATGTCTGCATGTCTATCAGAATAGTGCTTTAGTGAAGCTTAAAAGCGCTGCACTGTCACTCGACGTTTCATGTAATCTATCATCCTTAGACAGTTTGTGATGTTTTCCAACACACACACACACAC
This sequence comes from Octopus bimaculoides, assembly GCF_046866305.1. Taxonomy (NCBI): domain Eukaryota; kingdom Metazoa; phylum Mollusca; class Cephalopoda; order Octopoda; family Octopodidae; genus Octopus; species Octopus bimaculoides. The sequence goes on along the minus strand of NC_142948.1, from coordinate 28,858,853 downwards.
ACACACACACACACACACACACACACACACACGTGCATGCAAATATGTATGTGAATGTATATATATACATGCACGTATGTATGTGTCTATATATATATATATATACATATAATTAATATACACAGCAGGACGCCGCTATCAGCTGTCTAGTCACACAGTCCAAGAAATTTTTTTGCAATGCATCTGGTGTCGCTGACATACCGACCACTCTTCTTACGACACCGAGTGACTCGCCTTGACCGATAGCAACTCATTTTCCAGTAGCCATTTTGGACTTGTATTTCTCCTTTCGGTAATCTGAGAGCCTGAACGAACTAGGTCTCTGCAAGAATTCTGCGAAACATTAAGTCGCAAGGAGCCTAATTAGACTGTTTTAAATACTACTACTACTACTACTACTACTACTACTAATAATAATAATAATAATAATAATAATAATAATAATAATAATAATAATAACAATTGTAATAATTATAATAAAGTGTAATAATAATAATGACAACAACAACAACAACAACAACAACAATAATAATAATAATAATAATAATAATAACAATTGTAATAATTATAATAAAGTGTAATAATAATAATGACAACAACAACAACAACAACAACAACAACAATAATAATAATAATAATAATAATAATAATAATAATAATAATAATAATAATAATAATAATAATGACAGTCCTAATTGAGAAAGAAAGTAAACTATGCTGGATCATAGATATAGCATGCCCAGCTGACAACAAGCTATGCGATGAGGAAGAAAGAAAAGTCAATAGGTATAACAGGTTAGCTTCGGAGGTAAAGCAGTTGTGGTCGATGAAAAAGGTGGTAGTGGTCCCAATAATTGTCGGAGCCCCGGGAACAGTAAGTAAAAATCTTGAGAAGTACATGGAACAAATAGGGGCTGCAATAAGGGTGGAGCTGTTGCAGAAAACAGCACTGCTTGGAACAGCTCGAATATTCCGGAAGGTGCTCGAAAAATAAGGTGTTACCTTGGTTCACTGGTGGTGAACAGCTGACACTGTAGTACATCTCCAGTGTTAGAAACTGTGCAAAGGCAATGATAATAAAAATAAATGCTCTGATGCACTACCAGACAGTATCTCTCGTGACTTCTGATTTTAACTGACTGGAAGTGTTACCATGTACATTGATTTGTATTGGTCTAAAAGATCAGTTGTTTGACCTTAACGAGTTGACGATAAGTGGCTGACGATAAGTGGCTGACGATAAGTGCATTTCTGATCACGAGCAGGAGTAGTTGGAGAGCTTCATAGCCATGTGTTGAGAAGAATTCTTTGGAGTTTGAATAAATCACCTCTGGAAACATGGATGTTTCGTTCAACATCCTTAAACAACCCTTATTCGTGGGCCCGGTTTCCCGGTTTCTCTGGCATATGTGTTCCCCTCCAGCTGAACGGGACGCCAGTCCATCGCAGCGTTACTCAAGAAACAGGAAGAAAGAGTGGAAGAAAGTTGGGATGGAAAAGTACAACAGGGGTCACCACCACCTCCTGCCGGAGCCTCATGGATCCTCCGACCGCGAGTCCGCTGTCCTAACCACTGGGCCATTGCACCCCCACAAATTAATACATACATACATAAAAAGAAAATCAACCATCTAATTTGAACA
>NC_142948.1:28842210-28847210 GCF_046866305.1 Octopus bimaculoides | reverse complement strand
TCAAAGACAGTTGCTCCCATAAATTCTAAAATAAAATTTAGGATTTATGGAAGGTCGAAGTTGGGAACAAAAACATGACAGTTGACAGATACATGGAAACCCAACTAAAACAAACATTGAGAGTCGTTAGACCAGAGCGAGAGGAAATTAGTGAACGCTGGGAGAAACATTTCTTTTTTTTTTTGAAAAGAGAATAGTTAAAAGAGGAAGAATGCTTGAAATGATAGACAACCGACAACTGATGAAGGGTCCTGTCTCTGTGTTTAGTTGTCCTGTTTTCCATTTTTCTCTCGTTGTTTACGTTATTTACGTTTCATGTTATTTGTAAAAATTTGAAAAAAATTTATGCCTCTTTTATTTTTGAGTAGTTTTACTTGGAAGTGACAACACTTTAAGCCAGTTTTTGTTAGGTCTTGATAAAGAATGTATTTCGTACGTTACCTAAAACATTGTCCAGTAAATAAGCCGGTTGCCATTTTGTTATTTCAAGTCTTTCATTTATAAATTTTTGCCGTGCCTTTATCCAGAATGTGTCACTTGTATGACGATAGTATCTTGACATCACAATACTGCCATACCCGAAAGGTTCCAATTGTTGCTGTTACTTAGAAACACTGATTAAAAGGAACAAACCTAGTGGGTCTTATACTTCGGCTTCATTAAGTTTAACCGGCGTGATATCCCTTTTCCCAAAGACAAGCGATCTCCTATCATTTACTATAACAATGATATCATCTGGTACTGTGGGGAGTGAATATCAAGGTGTATTGCAGTTCCATATGAACGATATCCTTTAGTGTTGGATGTCGAATCGAGTGGATTTACATTTATCCTCATTTTGAATATCGTTATATTGTTAAATCAAGCTAATCTAATGAATAATTCAACGAAATTCGACAATATGAGACGAAGAAAATTAATGAGACGCAGGAATCATTTGATTTGCAAATCGTCTTCTCTTCCTTTAAATCCATCGATGAATACTGTTGATATAGACTGGGGATCGCTGTATGAAACAACGGAAAGTATTCGATGAGAAACAATCACATCCATACATCTACACACTACATAGAGGATGTGCACGAAAGTAAACAATTGAACAACACACATCTATGACACTGATAGTCGTTACAAAAGCTTTTCAGTCTTTGTTCATTCATCATCACCACACACACACACACACACACACACACACACACACACACACACACACACACACACACACACACGCATACACACACGCGCACACACAAACTCAAATTTATACTTATTAACACAACACTACGCTGGTTACAACAAACGTTCCATTTGATCGGATCAACTGAACAGCCTGCTCGTGAAATTGACGTGCAATTGGCTGAGTTCTCCACAGACACGTGTAACCCTTAACTTAGTTTTCAGGGAGTTTCAGCGTGACACAGAGTGTGACAAGGCTGGCAATTTGGAATATAGGGACAACTCATTTTTTGCCAGCTGAGTGAACTGGAACAGCATGAAATAAAATGTCTTGTTCAAGCACACAACACGTCGCCGGGAATTAAACTCACGATCGTGAGTGGAATACCCAACCATCAAGGCACGCGCCTTCACTATATATACATACATATATATATTTATACGCACCCCCCACATATATACATATATACATATATATATATATACATATACACATACATACATACATATTTATATATATACATATATACATACATATATACATACACATATATACATACATACATACATACATATTGACCGTTGACCGAACACTATTCAATTTTTTTTCTCCGTGTTTTTCTCCTTGTCTACGTATTCTTTCTGTTGAAGAGCGTAGCTCGAAACGTTAAAGACTTTCCGTATTCCCGGGCGTCATACTAATACATCCTTTTGTTGTTTACACCACCTGTCCTCGTCTGTTGTTGTTTTTTCATACATTCCCCCATATATATACATATATATATATATATATATATATATATATATATATATATATATATATATATATATATATATTGTTGTATTTGATGATGATGGGGTTAGTAGTATTATTGTTATTGTAGTTGTTCGAGATAGTGTTGTTGGCAGATGTTTCTTTCTACGTTTGCACCTTACAGCTATTTTGTTTGCTAAGGAAGATTTTTGCTGGAAATAATCTTTTGTAAGAAATTTCTTTCTCTTCTCACTCTGTTGTTGAACTATTAACAATCTATGGATAAGAAAACAAAAACACCTGAATGCATTTAAGCTGTAAATTATTTTCTGTCTGTAAGAATTGTCTATCTTCGCAGTATGTTTAATTTATACCCGGGTTATACCATGCAGAAAGTTTCAAATAAGGATGAAATGGTGACTGGAAATTTTAAAACCTTTGTAAAGTGTAAAAAAAAAAAGAAGAAATATCAAAGAATTATATATTGAGCACCTTCTTGATTACTATTCGGTTTAAAATATAAACTTTGTTCAATCGTTAATCGAGATTAATTTTTTTGCACTCAATTTGTTTTTCCCTCTCTCCGTCTGGTTTCTATTCTCGTTATTTTCAGTAGAAGAGTCTAGGCTCAAAATGCCGAAGACTTCAATTTACTTGGAGCATCAAATCACTACACCCTGTTTGTTGATTCTTCATCTTCACCCTCCACGCATCCTTTCCAGATCTACCCACGTTGTCCAACTTACAAATTTTCTTCAGGTTTCCTGTCTAACAATTGTCTTGGGAGTCTCCAAGCAGCATTGCAAGATAAGTAATAAATAAAACTAAGTGCCAGTTCATTTCTGGGTGTACCACACCGGATCAAATTTATGAAGTTGAAATGATGTTACAAATGATTGTTTTATGTATTAGAAATGATTACGAATAACAAATTCGAAGCTCAAATCGTAGAACACGATGACCAGCATTTATCTCCCCTGCTGTGGTTTTGTTATCGTTCATATATCTCTAATAAAGAACAGAATATAATTGCATTACTATAGTAATACAATACGCCAATATTTGAAATAAATAAATAAAATCACATAGAGAATTATAATTTGGGAATAAAATTTTCAATATATTCTCTGATATCTAACTTTTCCTGAAAATGAAATCACTGGAAGCTGATTAATTATTATAAAGATCACACAAACCAACCCCTCCGACTCCCCTCCTCGCACCAACTTTTGCCTCAATTACATTTATTAGATCTCTCTACACTTTTAAACATTTATCATACATTACCAGTGTTCAGCCAGTTTTCAATTAGTTCCTGAATTAATTGGAAAAACTATTATAATGAAATCTTTTTTTAAAGAGAGATTGATTGATTTCGTTTTCGTAATAAAGTTGTGCTTATTATTATTTTTCTTCTTCTTTTTTTTTAATTGTAAACGAAGACTGTTTTGTGTCTATTTTACGTCTCAGTAAATCTGTATTTGCTTTCAATATCGCCTCAAGATTAACAAAATCGGAAGACTGACCAACTAAATGTGTTGCAGTGTTTAAGTCATTTTATGCGTTCTGAGTTCAAATCACCCCAATTCCGATTCTAGTTTAGTATCATGGTTCGAAGTCGATTTAATCAACTGCGTCACTTCACCACAACTTGGTCAAAGTTGTGAAACATTCGTCTCGTCTCTTCTGATTTCAAAATCCATAATTCCATAGATTTACCATAGACACAAGCAGACATGTATACATTGCTACGTAATGCATATATACATGCATACAAGCATACATAGTACATGCTTGCATGCATATATAGAGATATGTATTCATACATATACATACATGCATGCATACACACATACACACACAGTTACATATACACATACACACATACATACATACACACATACTTACGTACACACACATACATACATAATATATACACATATACAAAAGCACACACACACACATACATACATATACACATACATACACACATACACCCACATACATACATACATACTTAATTAGCCACTTGCGTGGGTGTATGCGCGAGCGAAGTATATATGTGAGGGTGTTTATTATGTTTTGTGTGAAAGATTTCCCTCAATAAAAATGAAATTGCTTTAATTGAAAAAAAAAAAATATAGAATAAATTTAATGAGCAAATTAATACAGGTATTATAATTTTGAAATTCAGAATTCATAATTACATTTTTTCATCCTCTTGTTTTACTCTCATATAAATATCTTGTCCTTCTCTCAAAACACACACACACACACACACACACGCACTTGTATATACGGACATACACACACATATATGTATAGGTGTAGGCGTGGTTGTATGATAAGAAGCTTGCTTCCCAACCACATGGTTCCGGGTTCAGTCCCACTGCAGGATACCTTGGGCAAGTGTCTTCTGCTATAGCCTTGGGCCGACCAAATTCTTGTGAGTGGATTTGGTAGACAGAAACTACGTAGACAGAGACTACGACCAAAGATGTTCCAACCATGGTGAGAATAAAAACGGAAAAAACCCAAGAATTTTATTGTTTAACTTTTAATTAGTATGAAATGAAGATTCCAGCACACACACACACACACACACACACACACACACACACACACACACACACACACACACACACTTTACTCTTTTACTTGTTTCAGTCATTTTACTGCGGCCATGCTGGGGCACCACCTTTAGTCGAGCAAATCGACCCCAGGACTTATTTTTTGTAAGCCTAGTACTTATTCTATCGATCACTTTTGCCGAACCGCTAAGTTACGGGGACGTAACCACACCATCATCGGTTGTCAAGCGATGTTGGGGGGAGAAACACAGACACAGAAACACACACACATATATATACATATACATATATACGACGGGCTTCTTTCAGTATCCGTCTACCAAATCCACTCACAAGGCTTTGGTCGGCCCGAGGCTATAGTAGAAGACACTAGCCCAAGGTGCCACGCAGTGGGACTGAAACCAGAATCATGTGGTTGGTAAGCAAGCTACTTACCACACAGCCACTCCTATATATATTATGAGAAAAAAAGACAGAGA
>NC_142948.1:28832210-28837210 GCF_046866305.1 Octopus bimaculoides | reverse complement strand
AAATTGTCTCCTGAAATCAAGGAGATCTGCTACAGTCCCCAGGCATAAAGTTCTCATTAAAGAGATTCACTTTTTTTTTTTTACTTAGTCAATAATGTAGTTTCTTTTGGTAGTCTGTATTTAAGAGTTACTGGTAGAATCTTTTGTATCAAATAACTGTGATAGAATATTAAAAATAAAATCCTTTTATTTACAACCACCGGTGGGGCATGCATTTTTCTCGAAAGCTATTGTAGGGGCCTGGGGGAAAATAGGTTGAGAAACGCTTGTATAGAGTTATATTATTCGTTTTGAAGGAGACAGATTGTAATTTGAGAGATTTAATTGCTGCGTCTGCAAATCGAGCTCAACTGCGTTTGCAAGTCGAGCTCAACTGCGTCTGCAAATCGAGCTCAATTAGTTTGTAAGTCGAACTCAACTGCGTCTGCAAACTGAGCTCAACTACGTTTGCAAATCGAACTCAACTGCGTCTGCAAACTGAGCTCAACTACGTTTGCAAATCGAACTCAACTGCGTCTGCAAGTCGAGCTCAACTGAGTTTGCAAGTTGAGCTCAACTGCGTCTGCAAATCCAGTACAACTGCCTTATCAAGTCGAATTCAACCACGTCTGCAAATCAAGCTCAACTGCGTCTACAAATCAAGCTCAACTGCGTTTGCAAGTCGAGCTCAACTGCGTCTGCAAATCGAGCTCAACTATTGGTTCGTCCGAACCAGCTTTCTTCAACTTGGTTGTCGTCGTTGTTTCTTGATCTCATTGTACTGGCATATCATCAAGCACATTCCAGCTTCGGCCATCCTGTCTTTTAGTATGTTTATGATTACATTCTCTGAGGCATCATCGCTATTTTAAGACGTTAGATCTAAGCCATCACCGCTATTTGAAGACGCTAAGGTGGGAAAGGGATATTTGACCGTGTCAAGAATATGTAGCAATCTCTTCATGGGGTCGTCGAACCTGTTTTAAAATTCATGTCAGGCAGAAAGTTCACTGTTACCTCACTAATTCCTATCTACTGGTTTGTTTTAACATTTTATTGTATTTCTAGCCACTGAGGAAGTTTCAGCGGCTAGAAATAACAGTCAAATCTCTGTCTATCTTTCTGTCTGTCTGTGTGTCTCTTTCTCTTTATCTTTCTCTCTCTCTCTCTCTCTCTCTCTCTCTCTCTCTCTCTCTCTGTCATTCATTCACTCCTCTGTTTCTCCGTCTGACTCTCTCTCCGTCTGTCTATCTATTTGTCTGTCTTTCACTTACTCCTCACTTTCACTCTGTGTCTTTATCTCTCCATTTGTCTGTCTGTCTGTCTGTCTCTCTCTCTCTCTCTCTCTCTCTGTCTTTCTGTCTACCTCTCCGTCTGTCTCTCTATCTGTCTTTCTGTCTACCTCTCCGTCTGTCTCTCTATCTGTCTGTCTCTCTATCTGTCTGTCTGTCATTCAATTACTCCCCTCTTTCACTCTGTGTCTTTATCTCTCAAACCATATCTTATCGTCTTTAGAGAAACCGCCACTGCATATTTGGTCAAAAGTCTGTTGAGATTAAACAACAAAATTCTATTTTCCTTTATTATCATTCGATCACCCTTCTCTTATTCCTCTGCTGCTCCACCTTTTAACTGCCGTTGTTATTGTTGTCGGAGTCGATGCTATTATAGTTGTTAAGACCCCAATCAATCCTGACTAACCAAAATTAGGACACAAACGCATTTCTGCATTTCTAGAGACAAATCCAACTAAAACATTCAGTCGTGTTCTTTCTCAATTCAAGAGAGATACCAAGAAAGATACGACTACTTGACTGCTTTTTCTAGCAGATCTAAGCGACCTCACAGAGAAGAGCTTCACGCATGTTAGTAATAAATCTACCAGTCCTTCAACATACAGAATAATTTCTAATTTCTAATGGTTTTCATGTTCCCTAACCAGTCGTAGCAATTTTCTGCTACTTTCTCTGCTATTATATATTCATGGATATTTATGTGAACGCACACAGCACAGCTATCTTCAACCAGTTTTCTAATTGTCGATGTCCCACATCCCCCCCACATCAACCCCACATCCCCCCCACATCTGTCCCTGTTAAATTATGAAGCGTTAATGTTTCATTTTTCGTTCATGTATTCTAAATGTAGTCATTAAGTTGCTACATTTTCTTTTTGCCCACTTTCATTAATTCTTTTCATCATTCAATTTATTACATTAAAACTTAGATTATTACTGATACAGCTAATGTATTAATAGCCATTACTTGATTCTTAGCATTTAGGAACAGTCATTATCATTATCATTAACATCATCATCATCATCATCGTCGTCGTCGTCATCGTCATCGTCGTCGTCACGGGGCTCATTACCATTACTAACACCACCACCACCACCACAACCACCACCAACACTACCACCACCACCACCACCATCGTCGTCGTCATCATCATCATTGTCGTCATCATCATCGCCATCATCGCCATCATCGTCACGGGGCTCATTATCATCACTGCCGACGCCGCCGCCACGATGACGACGATGACGATGACGACGAGGACGACGACGACCACCACCACCAACACCACCACCACCTCTGTCTATATATATATATATATACATACATACATGCATACATACAAACATACATACATACATATACACACAATTACACAATTACACCCATATACACCACCACCACCACCACCACCACCACCACCGCCGCCGCCGCCATTATCATCATCATCATTATCATCAGCTTCGTCGTCATCATCATCATCATCTCCCTGTTTCCTATACGTACAATTTCACATGTATTCATGAATTCATAGGAGCGTGTAAAGATGCACATACACAGTAACACACGCGCACACTCATGTATAGTGCGCATACATTATATAGATACATGCCCATATATGTCTGTATATGTATGTATATATGTGTGTATGCATATATGTATGTATATATGTATTTATGTATGAATATATCTATCTATCTGTCTACGTACATATATACATACATACATATACACACAACTACACAATTACACCCATATACACATTGATGCACACACTGCAAATACACCGACACGAGAACGTGCATACATGTTCACATACATACACGTGTGCGTGTGCCTATGTGCCGTGTGCCTGTGTGCCGGTGTACCTGTGTGCCTCTGTAGACTTATCCATTTATACGAACACAGAGACACGCGGATATATACACACATATACAGACTCAAATCAACTGCATTGTCATATCATACAAAGGTTATATACTCACTGTCTATATATAGCAATTACCACAATTCATTTATTGACATTTAAGCATTCTTCAGGTAACTAATAATTCCATTCCTCACTATTTGGAACATGGACAGACCTAATTCTTCACATCAATAACTACCTGCCTATTTACCATTAGAGTTACCTAGCTATCTGTCTGCAAATCAACCTTCTGACTACTTCTCTACGTAAGATTCCCGGGAGTCTGTCTGTCTGTCTATATAGCTGTCTGCTTCTGTCTTGTCTATCCATATATCCATATCTATCTATCTATCTATCTATCTATCTATCTATCTATCTATCTATCTATCTATCTATCTATCTATCTATCTATATATATATATATATATATATATTAGGCGAACTAACGGAATCGTTAGCACGCCGGACTAAACACTTAGCAGCACTTCGCCTGTCTTCACATTTTCCGTTCAAATTCCGCCGAGATCGACTTTGTCTTTCATGCTTCCTTTCTGAGTCAATGAAATGAGTACCTGTCGAGCAGTGGTATCGATGTAATCGACTAGCTCTCTCCCTCGAAATTTTTAGTCCTCCTGCCTACTGTAGAAGTGATACGTATATATATATATATATATATATATATATATATATATATATATATATATATATATATATATTATTTAATAGACACAACACATGTATTTATGTGCTACTAATAGTTTCATATGTTGAGAAATTGTTGTTGTTGGCACTCCGTCGCTTACGACGTTGAGGGTTCCAGTCGATCCGATCAACGGAACGGCCTGCTCGTGACATTAGCGTGCAAGTGGCTGAGCACTCCACAGACACGTGTACCCGTAACATAGTTCTCGGGGATATTCAGCGTGACGCAGTGTGACAAGTCTGGCCCTTTGAAATACAGGCACAACAGAAACAGGAAGTAAGAGTGAGAGAAAGTTGTGATGAAAGAGTACATCAGGGTTCGCCACCATCCCCTGCCGAAGCCTCGTGGAGCTTTAGGTGTTTTCGTTCAATAAACACTCACAACGCCCGGTCTGGGAATCGAAAACGCGTTCCTATGACCGCGAATCCGATGCCCTAACCATTGGGCCATTGCGCCTCCAGTGTTGAGAAATACCTCTAACATATCCATCAGGCACAAGCCATAAATCATAATGTGCCTGATGAATATGTTGGAAGTATTTCTCAACTTATGAAATTATTAGTAACAGAAAAACACGCATTGTGTCTATCAAATAATGTCTCTCACCAGATGGAGTACTATTGTTCGTGATATATATATATATATATATGGGAGAATTTACGAAAAAAACAACAGACGAGGACAGGTGGTGTAGACAACAAAAGGATGTATTAGTTTAACGCTCGGGAATACAGAAAGTCTTTAACGTTTCGAGCTACGCTCTTCAACAGAAAGAATACGGAGAAAACAAGGAGAAAAACACGGAGAAAAAAATATATATATATATGTGTGTGTGTGTGTGTGTGTGTGTGTGTGTGTGTGTGTGTGTAGATAGATTCATACATACATACATACATACATACATGCATACATACATACGTACGTACGTGTGTGTGTGTGTATTTATATATAAACGAAGTACAACAAGCAAAGTGCCAAACAGTAAAATATACAAGAGACGTTCACAATCTTTGACGCTGAATGAAGTGTAAAGTTAAGGGTTATTACGTTTCGGATATATTACCTTTTAAATGTTATATATGTATAAGTATGCCACCTCTCTCTCTCTCTTAGT
>NC_142948.1:28822210-28824710 GCF_046866305.1 Octopus bimaculoides | reverse complement strand
CCATAAGATTATGTAATGCGTTACGCGACTCTCAACTCATCAGGCTAGCCAAATATATAGTGAAGCGGTGACATGTTCATTAATCGAGAGATTATTAGCAAATGAAAATTCTTATCAGAATTACCATAATTTAAGAAATGTAATACGGGTAGTAGTAATACGGTATGTTGATCACGAGCGACGACTGCAGAATGAAGTTGTAAATAAAAGAATATTTAAAAGACATTTCTTTTCTAAAGATGTTACTAAACTTAGCAACCTCTCTCATAAAGGCTGGTACTGGCAAAACATGCTTGTATACCGGATGATAGCCGGCGCTAAGTATGGCATTTCACTCTATCAATACATATTCGAAGACAGTTGCCGTTGTTCTAAAATGAACTTTTATTACTGTGTTCTGTTGTTTACTTCAATAAGGAGTAGCATGGTTAATAAATTCCAACTGTACTTAATTATTTACTTAATTTGTCTTGATTAATTATAGTATAGAATATTAGTTTTAACTATGGGAGATTATAACTGAGGGGAAAAACATAAGGGAAAACAGAGAAAATCGACGTTCACTACGAAATTTCAGAGGAAATGGAGGGAAAAGAACGAAAAGAAGAAAAAGGAAACGAAATAATTAATATATGGAGATAACCATAATAACAGAGGCAGCAATCATAAGCTATAAATATATAAATAGAGACAGAACAGATAAAATCCAATAGAGAAAGCGATCCACATAATGACAGGAAGATAGCGTTGGCATAAGCAAATAAATATGTATGCTAGAATAATGAAAGTAGTTTAGGCAATAATCAACGTCAGCATAAAGATATACATTTATAAATTTATGCCAGTTAAATATTTAAATTTAGAGGGATTAGTTATATAGGTGTAATGAAGTTACGAGTTGAAAGGAAAAACGGAACCGATATTGCAGTTAAAATACCGCAAAACCACGAATCGCAATGCTTTTATTAGACATTAAGTGACACAACGTTATTGAGAATACAGCAAATGAATTAAATTACGAAGTTGGGGAGTGTAAATGGCGAATGCGTTCTACATGCATGAATATGTGGTGGTGGACCTTCGACGTATTTCGTTCGTCTTTACGTTCTGAATTTATAATTCCGTCGATATCTACTTCGCATTTCATTCTTTCGTGGTCGATGAAATAAAGTACCAGTTGAGCAACTGTGATCGATATAATCGACTAGCTCCTTACCCTGAATTTTAGGCCTTGTGCCTTGTGCCTTGTGCCGATAAAATAATTATATAAGGTTATCATTATTTTTATATCCAGTCTGTGAAGGTCAAATAGTCTATAATCACAATAAACGGAATACTCGTCCTGCTTTGTGTGTTTGATTTGAATGTGGCTGCCATTTTTTTTATTTGGATTGTTTTTATTTGCCATTAGAGGTGAAAGAGAGGAGAGCAAAACCTATTCATTGCTTCTTTGCTAGAAACATGTTGGGGAGGGCGAGAAATAAGATAAATGTATATTTTTTTATTGTCAATTGTCGGAGTAGATGGGAAATTGTGTCTTTAAGGACAAGTCAACAACGCCAGATGACAGTTGAAAGTGGAGGTGTAGTAAGAGGTAACTATGAGAGATGTGGGAGAAATTATCTGAAACACTGCAGCTGCGTTGGTCAGTTGCTTTATTTATTTATTTTTTCTTTCCATAAGTTTGCGTTTAATTTATTGAAAATGAAAATGAAGTCGACGAAAGAACGTGTTTTCCCGATGGCAAACACATTCACACGCAAAAAGAAAGAAAAAAAAACAAGACAAATACAAAACAAGAACAAAAACAAACCAAAACGAAGAAAAAAAATAAGAAAGATAGAAAGAGAAACCACCCAACTTCATTACGTGCAAAAGTAGTTAACGAAAGAGAATCTATCTTACAAGAAAATAGCAGATACATCTCCAAGTAACACCGTCTTAAAAAATGGACAGACTGGATACTTTTATAGGTGCAGGCATGATTAAGAATTTAGCTTCAAATCATCAGGGTTTCGGGATCAATCCTTCTGTGCGGCACGCTGAGCAAATATCTTCTTCCAAACAAAACACCGGGTTTATCAAAGCCTTGTGAGTGAAAAGTAATAGATCTACTTGGCCTAGTTTTCGTGTTCTGTGTAGTCGCACCAGTTCGCAGTCTAAGAATAACACCCGACTATATGTCTTGGACGCCCTGAAAAGAATCGAAGGGCACTGACCTTCTTTCTATTATTTAAACCTTGAAAATACACAGAAAAAAAAAACTTGGACAGTAGGGAAGTAGGGAGTTCTCACTCTGTTTGCAATATATATCGAGTGCAAAGGGCACGGAATAGCCAGCTGGAGGAGATGTCCTCCTGGAGTTAAAATAGCAGTAGTGCCTCGTTTAGGTGGCGATAAACATTAGTAAAAGGGAAAAATGTTCTGTTCATTGGTGGAACAGTGTTTCACCATATATTTGCTTGATTAGGGATGACCTGGAACTGAACAGCAACAATAA
>NC_142948.1:28817210-28819710 GCF_046866305.1 Octopus bimaculoides | reverse complement strand
CTTCTAGTATAGCCACGGGCCGACCAAAGCCTTATGAGTGGGTTTGGTTGACGGGTCTAAAAGAAACCCGTCGTAGGAGTGGCTGCGTGGTAAGTAGCTTGCTTACAAGCCACATGGTTCCGGTTTCAGTCCCACTGCATGGCACCTTCGGCAAGTATCTTCTATTATAGCCTCGGGCAGGCTAAAGCCTTGTGAGTGGATTTGGTAGACAGAAACTGAAAGAAGCACGTCGTATATATATATATGTTCTATGTGTGCCATAAGTATCGCCATCCACTTGAGAGAAAATTTGTAGTTTGGAATCAGTAGTTCTTTGACTGCTATTTCTAAATTTTCAGTATGTTGGAGAAGCAACTCAATTGCTAATCCCTGTATATTTATAATGATAAATAGTCTTACCGATAAAGGTTTTTTTCATACTGAACTACTTGGCAGAATTGTTAATTATTAATTCTATTATTAATTGACGATTCTCTGCCCTTATTCTTGTATATTTTATACGTATATATATATATATATATATATATATATATATATATATATATATATATATATATATATATATACGTATATATATATATAAATGAGAATGTATGTCTGTGTTTGTGTGTGTGTGTGTGTGTGTGTGTGTGTGTGTGTGTCTGTGCGTGTGCGTGTCTGTGTGAATCCCTAAAACTCCAGAACTACACAACCAATTTCATTCAAATTTTACACATGCCTTACTTAGGGTCCCGGTTGTGTTTTAGTAAGAACAAATTTTTAACTTCTCGCATAGTTCGAGCCCACAGCAGCATAATATCTCCTCCAGTATTTAAATATTACGTGTCAAAAGTGAAACAAAACACTCATGTCAAATACTTTCACTTTAAAAATGAAACTTTTCCACTATTTCAGTATCACGGTACGTTATTAAACACTTTTACAGATCTACGCATACATACTTGACGAGTGACATGCGTGAAGTGTCAATACGAAATTTTATTTTCATTTCCTTTAAAACAATACACATTTACTGTTCCAAGGTTAGCAGGTAAAAATATAAAATTCTTTGTCTCTCTGTACAAGTGCTTCTATTTCCTTAATTTATACTGCATACAAAAGTACAGACATAGTATATACGGTACGTTATTAAACACACACACACACACATACACATGCATACACATCTACTCATACATATACATACCTGACGACTTAATTTTTTTATTAACCACACAGGGTCGCAACACAGAGGGAACAACACAAGGACAGAAAGAACACGAAAGTGAACGAAAAATAAAATCGAACGAAAAGAATGGTAATAATAAATCAAAAAGTGGAATGACATCTACTCGAACCCCACACTCCAGTTAACCGTCAATGGACGTTTTTACAAAAAAAAAAAAAAAATTGACACGTGTTATTTTATTTTTGTCTCTTTCTTCTCGTTGTGTGTTGCTTGTTTTATATACTTTGTGGACGACTGACATGCAAGAAGTGTGAGTTGGCCATTGCCAAAACAAAATTTTATATTCATTGACTTTAAAACAATACATATTTACGGATTCATTACCGCTGGATGATAATTATCGCAGAAGTTGCAAGGTAAGACATAAAATTCTTTGTCTCTCTGTAATAATTTTTATAGCATTTACCGTGAAATTAACAGTTCCATACATGTGCTTTTTCGTTCATTTGCTTATATTTCATAAATTTACACAGCATGCAAAAATACAGACATGATATATATTTACAATTGCTTACAAAAATAGAGATTAATGTATATTTTTTCTATGTTCCTAATTTTTTGTTTAAAATATTGAAAAAATATGCCACTAAAGAAAAGACGTAATCCCCCCAGAAACACGTATAAAGCGAGGACGGTTATAGAAAACAAAGGCGAGTGTCTCGACAGAGAAAAGAGACGAGTCTTTTTCAAAGTCAGCAGATGCATTCCGCAGCACGTCAGTCTTAAGAGAGAAGGGAGATGAGATTTTCCCAATATTAGCTAAGGCATGCTGCAATACTTAATGCTGAATCATTAGAACAACGTTTAGCACGCCAGATTAGACAGAGGTCCAATACAATAGCGCTCAGAAATAGATCACATGCAAATTCGCTCTTCGCAACACCAGGAGCTGCTTTCAGATATTATCCATCCTATTCCTATAAAAATGATAATTCTGTACAAAATGGTGTGCTACACTCAAATTGTCGTTTCTGCAAAGCTTTCAAATTTCCAAATTAAAGAAATGGCATGTGCTGCTCAGGCGGTAAGGTAAGATTGCAAGCACTACCAGCTCCTTACCGTCTCCCATTGCAACCCGTTTCTAGAATGTACCCATTTACCTAGAATATCTCCATTACACCTCCATTCATTTGACTGTCAACCATACCACGGGTCGTGTTAGACGTAGCGCTGACCGCCTCAAAGGAGAGTATTCCACTGAACTTTTCGGTGGGTCAGAAAATTACATACCTTCACCCCCAATTTTCCATGATAGGTTAGCACTTGGAATCC
>NC_142948.1:28799710-28812210 GCF_046866305.1 Octopus bimaculoides | reverse complement strand
ACAAAGGTTATACAAAGTTAGCAAAAGATGCAGCAGTGCCCCAAAATGTATGTCCTCCAGTAAATTACGCACCCTGTACACACACGTATATATGATTTAGAGGTTAGACAACCATCTAAGGGATAATAAATATCCGATATAATACTGGATGTATACCTATATACATATATCCCAAATCCCTACTGTTGTAAGGCAATAATGCAATTGAATTATAGGTATGAGTGGAGGTAAACAAAAGTTTACCCAGAATTTATAAGGCAAGGAAGAAAATGAAGATAATTAGTTGACAAACATCAGCCAGATCTATTTATTAATTACAATCATATGAATAAATAAGAATAAATGAGTGAATAAAACTTTACTCCTACAACTTCTTCTATGCCTTATATATATATATATATATATATATATATATATATATACACGCACACACTTATATATATATATATATATACACACAAATATATGGGTATACATACATATATATGTATGTATACCTATATATATATATAATACATATATGCATACATATATGTATGTATGCATGTATGTATATAATTACATATGTATATATGTGTGTATAAATACGTCACTCAAGCGACTGCGGCGTTATTCATCATCAGCATATATATATATATAGATGCATATATATGTACATATGTGTATACACGCGCACAGGCACATACATATATGCACATCCACATATATTTATATACGCATGCATAGGTCCATACGTATATACACACACACATATGTGTGTTTGCCTGTATGTGTGTACAGTCAGTCTATTTTTAGTACATTGTATTCTAGTTTAATCTTCACTTGTGAGATTTTTAGACTATTTTCACACGAAGTACTTCAATTTTGTTAAGAATAAAGCTGATAGAAATTGAATTTGTTCCATAGAATTAAACTTTATCTGTCAGATATTTATCTTAGTTTGCGAAATGTCGTTTATCTGTGGGTCTATTTTTACATTCTTTTGTTATGATTGTTACCTTCGTGGTAATCGTCCTGATTGCTATTGTCGCTGCGCGGATTATTCTGAGATATTTTTTGATAAATGTCGAGCAGTTTGTTCTATTTCAACGCATTTCTTTTTCGCTTTATGGTAATTCTTATTTATCTATCTATCTATTTATCTATCTATCTATTTATCTATTTATCTATCTATCTATCAGTCTGTCTGTCTGTCTGTCTGTTTGTCTGTCCGCCCGTCCATCCAGCCATCTCTGCATCTATCTATTTGTCTGTCTGTCCCTCAATCCATCCATCGGTCCGTCCGACCGTTTGTCTGTTTCTCTAACTTACTATCTATCTATCTATCTATCTATCCATCCAGCCATCCCTCTGCCTGTCTGTCAGTAAAGTACTAGTTTGCAGCAAGTAAATTTATTGAATCTCCTTTAATTAAAGAGCGTCAAATGATCCAGGAAGTTAGAATTGCCAATAAACCGGTGATGATTTTTCTGCGGCTCCATTACAATTATTGGATATTTCTTATAAACAATATGCATTATATGTAGTGTAACATGTCGTATACAGGACTACGAGATAGACTCTTGCCCTATAACATCTGACGTTGATACCGACAAGACATACATTAATCTTCGACTTCTTTGCCTTCAGATAATCTAACGATAATCACGCAAACACTAATCAGAATACACAAACATTGAGTGTTGAATAACTTTCTACGCGACATCTGTCACTTTTCGTTTTTTGCAACCACAGCAACATGAATGACTAATCGTCACTTTAAAATCCCGCGCCCCCCACTTTCTTTTTATCTACTCTCCAATCATTAATACCGCACCCATCATCATCATCATCATCATCATCATCATCATCATAACCATCATCGTCGTTGTCGTTGTCATGGTTATTTGTTATCGCCTTAATCATTATTCACACCTACATCAGAGACATAATTGAAAATATCTACATTATCAGCAAATCAACCATATTAATCATCTATTAGTAAAACTAATACGAAGGCGCCGAGCTGGTAGAACCGTTAGCACGCCGGACAAAATGCTTGACGTCATTTCTAATTCCGCCGAAGACGACTTTCACGTTCGTCCTTTCGAGATCGATAAAATGAACACAATTCACCAACTGGGATTGATGCAGTCGACTCTCCACCCGAGAAACTGCTGGCCCTGCGCCAAAATTTCAAACCAATATTATTATGGAGACTGTTAATATTTATTATTCTTACGAACATTATGTACATTAGTGACAAAAAAAAAAAAGAAATAATAATAATAATAATAATGATGATGACTTGCTGAAACCGTGAAAAATTCACGGAAAATATAAAAAATGTAAGCATCTGTATTTTGTGTGCTGGTGCCATGAGAAATGTTTCTATAGTGCGACAGTGGAAGGCGGCGAGCTGGCAGAAACGTTAGCACGCCGGGCGAAATGCTTAGTGGTATTTCGTCTGTCTTTACGTTCTGAGTTCAAATTCTACCGAGGTCGACTTTACCTCTCATCCTTTCGGAGTCTATAAATTAAGTACCATTTGCGTACTGAGATCGATCTAATGGACTGCACCGCCGCCCCCTCCACAAAGAAAGAATTTCAGAACACTTGAGCCTATAGTAGCAAAGTATATTGCGACAGTTACATATTATAGAAAGAAGTCTAAAACCGATGACTGTATAATCCAACCAAAATATCTGTTACGAAAACGTAAACGGAATTACTATTTAATTTTAAAATACGTCTTACATATTCAGAGAACCCTCTTGGTTTAGTGGTATGGAATGTTTTTCTCGTATTCTTTTATTCTTTTACTTGTTTCAAACATTTGACGGTGGCCATGCTGGAGCACCGCCCTTTAGTCGAAGAAATTGACCCCTGGACTTATTCCCTGTAAGCCTGGTGTCTATTCTATCAGTCCCTTCTGCTGAACAGCTATGTTACAGGGACGCAAACATACCAACTTCGGTTGTCATGCAGTGGTGGTAGGGGAAAAACAGACACAAACACGCACACACATTAATACACACACACACACATTAATACACACACACACACATGTATATATATGATGACGCGCTTGGAGGTGGTGCGATTTTCTGGTTTGCTGGTATGCCGAGAAAGATCCAGCTCTGTTTCTCATATTTTCTAAGCGCATCTACCTTTGCTCTTGACTCGTGTCTTCTCGATTCTGTTGAACTCTATCTCTCTTATTTTGGAAAATACACTTTTCTTTGGTGTTGGCTCATTTGTCCTATCCTTTGCTAATTTCTTTCCCTCCTATGCCGTAGGATACGTTTGTTCTCCTCTTGGCTTATTTCGTTTCTCCTCTGTCTCACCCTCGCGCGATTTTAATTCCTTATCTCCTCTTGCTGTTCCTCGCGCAACTTTTCTCGTGCTGCACACCTCATGCGATTATCCATATTTCAAAAACTTGTTATTAAAACAAATTTCCAAAATGATTCAGTGTTTCAATTGAAAAAAACATATACGAATATATAGACAGTTTTTACTTAAAAGATGAAAATATTTCTGAAATACCCACCTAATATGCAAGGACACAGTATATAGGATACGGTAATTAATTATATTGAAAGAAAGTAAAAAGTAGAGGTAAAAAATGGAATTAATATTTTTGATTTTGTTCAATTCTATGAATTAAATTTTTTTTAAATGCTTTCGTCAATTGCTTGAGACAAAAAAAAAAGTAAAAAAGAAATTGGAAAAACCCTGACCAAAACAGAGAAATTCTTTCTTTTAAAACATTTTATTAAATTTAAAATATCCATCTTACAATTAACTAAATTAGCATAAAATAATGGTTTCATATTTTTTTTTTTTATAATTAAGGTCTAAACTATTAATATATGAATGCGAAAGAGATATTGAGTAACTGCAAATCTACTTTTGGGCCACCTTGTATACATTTTGTGAGAATCTTTTTTAATGGAATCTTCGTTGAGTTCCGTGTGTTGTTTCGCATACATACACACACATATCGGCAGTTGCTACGGCGATATCATTCCGGCCACGTGCCTGAATCCTGTGAAATAGCAACTGGGATTTCTATGTTTATTGTGCGACTGCTTCCTTCTCCACAGACCCGTCCAAATTCTAACAGAAGAATCACGTTTTCGGTACAAGCTGAAGATTATTGAAGTTGATGGCGGGTGTAGAACATGTGTGTATATATATATGTGTATTTGTGTGCGTGTGTGTATGTTGAAGAGGTGGGGGAAGACGGCTTGCTGGAAAGTAATACAGATGGATTTAATAATATGGTGATAGAAACACTTTTCGTTCATCTTACATTCCCGAGAAAAGTAATAAACGAAAGGAGAGAAAAGATGGCAAGGCTAACACCATTACTCACTTACGTTCCATGCTTTTATTTCCAAATGTCGGTCGGTTTGCAATTGCTGTTCTTTTTAATGAAGATTGAGCAGTTGTAGTGCCAGTGTAAATTTACATCTTCAACTGTAATCATAATCATATTCTGCATTTAACGTGAAATAGCTTGTAATATCACACATGGCGTTTTAATTTTACTTGTATATTGGCGATCGTTGTTAAAATCCGTATTATGCATTGTTGTTTTTAACTGCGCGAAACTATTTTGACATACATAAGGCATGACTTGTTTAGATTCATTGTGAATGAGAAACGAAACTGTGAAGTTTGTGGCTTTTCTCGAAGATATGAGAAACGCAAGTGATGTGAAGTGGGCAAAGCAATGAGAAGGGAAAATGGTTAAAGCAGAAATCGTAAAAAGGCTCATAAAGTCAGCTGTTCGTTGGCGGGGAAACAGGAGGGTGCGGTCACATTTTAATGCTCGTTCGTTTTACTATTAAGTCTTCAAGTACAACATATGACAACAACAGACACACAAACTCTCTCTCTCTTTCTTTTTCTCTCTCTCTCTCTTTCTCTCTCTCTCTCTCACAACAGTACACAAACTCTCTCTCTCTCTCCCTCGCACATACATGCACACATCTGGCCTTATACATTATGAGTTTAATATAAATTCATTAAAAATATTTCTGCCAAATATTTCTGGAGACGTCTCACGGAGTAATTTATGCATATTCCGTATTTTAATTGTGATGCATTGAAGGTTTATTCTTGCCGGAAGTGTACATTAAATATGTCTTCTTACCCGTAACTATATATTTTACATGCAGATGGCGACCATGAGAAATTTCTCAATCTGCTCATTAAAAATTACTTAATACATTAACTTCTAAAAATAACTTGATCCTTACGAGTTAGCTTACTCTTAACTATATATTTTGCACGCAGAAGGCAACCATGGGATATTTCCCAATCTGCTTATTTAAAATTACTTAATGCTTATTAAAATTACATAGGCGCAGGAGTGGCTGTGTGGTAAGTAGCTTGCTCACCAACCGGGTTCAGTCCCACTGCGTGGCACCTTGGGCAAGTGTCTTCTACTATAGCCTCGGGCCGACCAAAGCCTTGTGAGTGGATTTGGCAGACGGAAACTGAAAGAAGCCCGTCGCATATATGTGTATATATATATATGTGTGTGTATGTGTGTGTTTGTTCCCCCAACATCGCTTGACAACCGATGCTGGTGTTTTTACGTCTCCGTAACTTAGCGGTTCGGAAAAAATAGACTGATAAAATAAGTACTAGGCTTCCAAAGAATAAGTCCTGGGGTTGATTTGCTCGACTAAAGGCGATGCTCCAGCATGGCCGCAGTCAAATAACTGAAACAAGTAAAAGAGTAATGCATTGACTTCTCATTTTAACTCTATCCTTAAGAGTTATCTTACCCATGACTATATATTTTGCACGCAGATGGCAACCGTGAGAAATTTCTCGGTGCTGGTAACACCGCACAGCGATCTCGAACACAGACACGAACAGTTTGCGAAGCGAAACTTCTTCACCAGATGGCCAGACCGTGTGGAGAGAGAGAACGTGACTGCTCCTCCCAAACTGTCATATGTCGTGTGGAAAGACGCTAAATGAATTTAGAAATGGAATTGGCAAAGCGAAAGTAAAATTTAAAAAAAAAATAAATAAATAAAGGAAAATATAGAAATATTTATTGAAAGCAGATAGAAATGAAAAGTTGCGAATTATTGAGAAAAGAAATAAACTTGGAGCGGATGAACGTGACAGTAAGTGAAATAAGATTGAAATCAGATTGCTACACACACTTTACAGGTATAGATTTATTAATATGTATACACACACACACACACACACACACACACACAGGCACACGTACGCATAGATATGTGTTGGGTGTGAGTGTATACGTGTGTGTGTGTGTGTGTGTGTGTGTGTGTGTGTGTGTGTGTGTGTGTGTGTGTGTGTGTGTGTGTGTGTGTGTGTGTGTGTGTGTGTGTGTGTGTGTGTGTGTGTGATATTTAATCTGTAACTGTACGGTCTCTATATCGCTCTGATTACCAATTATACACATATATATATATCACTCTCTCTTTATTTCTCTCTATGTTGCTTTCGTTTTTCTCTCCCGCTTTTCTTACTCTTTTTCCTTTTCCTCCTCTCTCTCTCTCTCTCTCTATCTCTCTCACACACAATTACACACGCGCGCGCCCTCGTATACACATACGTACACACACAGAAATATATACGCACACACACACGGAGAAATATACACGCGCACATGCATGCTCACACACACACACACACACACACACACACACACACACACTTCATTTCTTTTGTTTATGAAGAGAATGCTCTGGTCTATGATGATGATGAAGATGCGGACGCTGCAGCTACTACTGTTGCTGATGACATGGCCCAGTATAGTACCTTGGCCACACAATCGTGTCTGCGTCTATATTCCTTCTTTGCCAAAGTACTACAGAAACTAAGTGCAAAACAGATTCCTCTTTCTCATTACATACTCTGCACTTTGCATATTTCACGGATTTGTCTATTTGGGCCTTAATGATATTTAACTGCAATGACTGGTTTTGAGCAGCCATTATGAGCCCTTCCGTTTCTTTCTTAAGGTCTCAGTTCTTCAACTATAACCACGATTCCTCTATTGCAACGTCCTGCGTTTTAGATTTCGTTCGATTTTAAAGACTCTATTCCCATTTTTCTAAAGGCTGAAAGAGCTGATCCAATTCTGCGTTTTACATCCTTTTCAGAAATACATTTTTTTTGCAAACGAGACTCCCACATTAAGGGGAAATTATCAATACACTACGAAATGTATCGGAGACGGCAATATTGAAACCAGCGCAAGTTGGGTAAGAACTTTGGTCGTCTTGACACTTATAATGAAACTAAAGCGATGAGCTGGTGGAATCGTTAGCACGCCAGGCAAAAATGCTTAGCAGCTTTTCATCTGTCTTTGCGATCTGAGTTCAAATATCGCCGAGGTTGATACAAGACTATGTGTATACACACACACACACTCTCATACATTTCTTGGTATGAACATGGGTTATGACATTAAACAACATCCGTTCGTGAAACTTTCGTTTGGAAGTTCTAGAGTTTTGCAGAGAGTGAAATCCCCCCGCTAAATTGCTATTTCTCCTATGTTCGTTCAGACCCAGAATGCCAGTACCTGTCAGGGTGACACCTACTGGGTCAAACAGATTTCTCAGGGTAAGAGGATGTTCCCGATATTGGTAAGAAAGCCGAGGAGGGAAGGAAACTTTTCGAGGAGAAAAATAATCTGATATAAAAACTTAGTCAACCTAGTACCAGTCATCTAGCAACGTTTGTCACCGGAACTTTCTATGGCGACCAAGAAAATGGCAAAAGTGTTGTGAAATATTTTGCTGCTTTGAAGCCAATGACGTACGGACGTCTCACTATCAATTCATTCCATGATCAGTTTTCTATTTTATGAAGTCCTAAGGCGATGGGAGTGTAGCGTGAAAAGTCATATCCGCGCACCTGCAAGGATCAAAGTAAATCGGAACAATCTGGCCGAAGGTGAGACGACTATTACCTGACAAGACAAAACAATCATCATCATCATCATCATCATAAACATCATCATAAACATCAATCTCACCATCATCATCATTGTCATCTTCATCATGAAAACACATATACTCACATACGCAGAATATACACACACATACGCACGCGAACATATACGGATATACGTAGATTTAAATATATGCATATATATACGCCTATTCACTTGTGCGTATGCGAACGTGTGTCTGTATAGTACATGTATATGCACGTATGTGTTTGTATGTATATGCAGATGTGTATGCATATGCGTGCATATATTACACACACACATATGTGTGTATATATATATATATATATGCTTATAGTCACGAGCATGTATATGAGTATGTATGAGTATTATATATGTGTATGTGTGTATGTGTGTTCATGTCTCTGAATGCGCTTGTGTGTGTGTGTGTGTGTGTGTGTGTGTGTGTGTGTACGGAATGTTGAGTGAGTGCGAGCTTGTACAGAAACAGATTGGTGACTAGCTATCTTCCACACAAGCTACACTCTTCTATTCCGTACACATGCGTGTGTGTTTGTGAGCTTCTGTGTATGTATATGTGTGTGTGTGTGCATGTGTGTGTATGTATGTGTATGGTTCTGTGAGTCTCAGGGCAGAGTGTATGCGAGTGTGTGTGACTAAGTGTGTGTATGCGTGCATGTGTAAATATGTGTGGGCATAGTTAATCGCCTGTGCAGTTGTGTGTAATGGTTGATATTTCATAGATATCCAAAATCGTTATTTATAAACTAACCGATATTTTTCAATTGATCTCTTCTTGCCAAATACAGTGGTATACATGCATACAGACATACACGCATAGATACATACAGACATAGGTACATACATACGTGCATACCGATATACACACATACATACATACGGACATACGTACATACGTGCTGACATGCGTACATACATACGTGCTGACATGCATACATACATACGTGCGTATATACATACATACGTATGTACGTATACACATACAGACAGACAAACATAGGTGTATACAGACAGGTAGACAGACAGGCAGGCATAAGTACATACATACGTGCATACATACATACGTGGGTACATACATATGTACGTATACACATACAGACAAACAGATAGACACATACATGCATGCGTACATATATACGTACGTACGTGCATACATATATGCGTACATACATATATACATACATATATACATACGTACATATATACATACGTACATAAATATACATAAATATATACAAGACGAAGCAATCATCATCATCATCAACGTCTTCACCACCACCACCACCACCGCCACATATATATTTACACACATATATATATTTACACACACACACACACTCACATATGTATTTATACATGACTGCTTATGATGTATACTCCAGTGCTGATATATAACAATATACATATTTGATGGTGCGTATATTCTACATGCATATACAACGTATAGGTACCAATATATATACACTCGCGTATATTTGCACACACGCAAGGATTCTTCTGCATAAATACATCTCTCCTCCTCCGTCTCTCTCTCATTATATATATATCTAATACTGTGTAACTAACGTGTGTGTGTGTCTGTGTGTGTGTCTGTGTGTGTGTGTCTGTGTGTGTGTGTGTGTCTGTGTGTGTGTGTCTGTGTGTGTGTGTGTGTCTGTGTGTGTGTGTGTGTCTGTGTGTGTGTGTGTCTGTGTGTGTGTCTGTGTGTGTCTGTGTGTGTGTGTGTCTGTGTGTGTGTGTCTGTGTGTGTGTGTGTGAAGCAATGCAATAGATATATCCTCAACTAATTTCAAATCCGACAAATATGAATAATAGTTGTCAAAACTTGATCGATTAGTTAAAACCGATCAATCAAGCTAAATTGTATGTTATTGATCTCATAGCTGTTGTAGACTCTTTAGGGCGCCGAGATGGAACTGAATGGGAAAATACTATGAAACGAAATAAAATAATGATAAGAAATACACCCCCGCCATACCCTACGACACACAAACCCACACACAAGTAATTATACATACATACTTACAGATACACACAGACAGACATGTATATATACATATATATTCATATATCTGTCTATACATGTAAGTATACATATATACATATACACACATACACGTATATATAAATATATATATATGCGTATGTATATATAATATACATATATATGTGTGTATATATATATATATATATATATTTACATAATACACACACACACATGAATATATCTATATATATAATATATATGCATATATATATATACATATTCATGTATATAAATGCCTATATATATGTATGAATCTATATAAATATATTTGTGTATGTGCGCGTGTATGTATGTATATATATATATATATGTACACACGCACACACATGTATAATATATATATATATATGTATTATATAGAGAGAGAGAGAGGGAGAGGGATGTATGTGTATATACGTATATACATACACACACATATCCTGCATACATATATTCTCTCTACGATAGTGAATTTTTGTTTCGGTCTACTGAGATATATTAGAAAAATTGATTCTCTGGTCTGTTTCGCACGCACGCGCGCACACGCACGGATGCAAATATGCTCACAGTGACCCACCTGCACACGCACGGAAGCACACACTCACACATAAACCCCCCTCTCTCTCTCTTTCTCTCTATGTTTACATTTACATATTTTTTTCATGATCTATCATCTATTTATCTATCTCGCTTTCTCTCTGTATGTGTATACATACATACGGACATACATACATGCATACATACACACATATATATAAATGATCATTATTATTATTATTATTATCATGGCCGCTATACTGTGAAGTCACGGAAATTTGGTGCTCCATAAGGTGAAAAATTGTTTGTAATATTTTCGGCCTCCCCAGGCCCCGTCTTGTCAGTTTTGTTGTTACCATTGCCTGGATTGTGCAGGTAGTATTTTTCTGTAGAAACACCTCCTGTTTTGCAGGTGTTGCGCATAAATAATTTTTGAATTTTAACCGCTTTATTTTGCAATTTTCTGTAAGTTTTTAAAGATGGCTGATAACGAAGCCATCATAATGTTCGACAAAGGAACGCACTCCTTGGTGAGAAATTTTGAGATCAAGGAAAGAATTCAGGATATCAAAATCGAATGGTCTAAACTTAATGACGTCAACGAAGCGAAAAAATGTTTCGTGTCTAAGCAACGTCAAAACTCTCGGTGTCGACAAAGAGAACAATAACAGCAGCAGCAGCAGCGGTGGCAGCAACAACAATACGAAAGAAATAGAACATAAAAAAGCAAATATCGCCCCTGCGACTTTTGCGTCGGCGGCGAGAAATATGGAGTGCTTCCACATAGATGAAGAAGAATTGAAATTTGCAAGAAAAATTGTGAAACGTGATGAAAGAAGAGTAGTTCCAAATTCTCCATCTGATGTGATAGAAAATATCGCACGATCTACGGTTACATACCGTTGCATCGGAGTCAAGTCTCGGCGAGTGGAAAATGCTCCCGAGAGCGAAGTACAAAAATGCCTTGGGTGCGTATGGAAACAAAAAACCCACATCACTCGAGGAAAGAAATTTGGAACAAACGAGGTGAGATTTGGGACGGAAGAAGTCAGAAAACAGGGATAGCATAGGTTGTCCACAATTTAAATTGGTCGGCCACACAGATTACAAATTTGTGATATGCTCAGTTGATTTAGATAGGACCTTTAGACAGGGACGCGGTTACTGGAAGTTAGATGCATCCTTACCATCTCGCAAAGTCTACAGGGGCCGGATTAGCTAAATAGTTAAGCGGCATTTGACGGGGTTATCATCAACAACCGGTGGTGGATCGCTTTGAAAAGAGTGATTAGTGTAGAATCGGTGGTGTTTAGCAAAGATTAAGCAATAGATTAGAGGGAGAACTATTAATAAAAGTATCGTTTCCATTGTTCGACCGACCAATTTTTATTAAGTCCTACAATCCTTCATTTGGCTAGTGACCTTCACTTCTTGTAAATCAGCTTGAATAACTTCGGAAATCTTTCTGGAAGACATTTTGGCGGCTAGAATGATAGCATTGTCCATTCACTTTGTGGTGGTTTCTGGGTTTCCAGTAGATTTCGAGTTGCTTATTGACCTTGAAACAGTTCTCTGTGCCAATTTCAATCTTACACCAATTTCTGGAATGCTATTTCCTTCTTCTTCGTACAGAATTTTCATTTGGGCTTAACTTTTCGACGAAATACTTGGACCAGCATTCTCTACAACGACATTAAAATGATCAACAAGAACGAGTTGTCCTAAGATATTTTAGTGACAGCTTATCAGAGATTGGATCAGCCAATCAGAACAAAGCACGTTAACACCGAATGATAAGAAAACAGATTTGAATGATCAGCTAGTAATTAAAAATAACATAGCGTCGCTGGAATGAATTCTTGTTTATAAATCAGTGAGTCATCCATTCTGGCCATAGCTATATATATAATACATACATTATATATATATATATATATATATATATATATAATTCTT
>NC_142948.1:28772210-28789710 GCF_046866305.1 Octopus bimaculoides | reverse complement strand
TAGATAGATAGAATAATAGAAATATAGACAGATAGGCAGGCGGATAGACAAACAGATCGATAGATAGAATAATAGAAATATAGACAGAGATAGGCAGGCGGATAGACAAACAGATCGATAGATAGAATAATAGAAATATAGGCAGAGATAGGCAGGCAGACTGACAATCAGATTTATGGATAGATAAATAGACAGATAAATTAAAGTTGAGACAATATGTGGAAGAGAGAGAGAGGGGGCGACCCAATGTTTAAAACGGAATCGATGTTATAAGGAAAATAAATTATTTTCGAGGGTAGAGCAGAGGACAATGGAAGACAATAGAAAAGGATAGGAATGAGAATGTGTGTGCGAGTGAGGGAGGGTGATGGAGATGGAGGGAGAGTAATGGAGATTGGAGAATGGAGAGAATATTAACATCGAAAAATGTAAGGAGTTAGGGAGAGGAGGAGGAGGAGGAGGGAGAGAGGGAAGATGAGACAAGGAAAGAGATGGACTAGAACGCGTATGTGCGCGCACGTGTATGTGTCTGTATGTGATAGAGAGAAAGAGAGAGATGGAAGGAGATAGCGGACAAGATAGGCGAATGCGTTAGAGAGAGTAGCAACAAAGAAAAATACAAGGAGCAAGTGAGAGGATGAGGGAGAAAAAGAGAGCAGAAGGGGGAGGAGAAAAAGTGAGAGGGAGAGAGAAGAAGAAACAAAAAAAGTAAGAGAGGGGGGAGAGACAGAGAGACAGAGAAAGGGAGAAAGTGAGTGAGAGGCAAACGAGAGAATGAGAGTGAATGAGAGAGATAGATAGATAGATAGTGATAGATAGAGATAGACAGATCGATAGATAGAGAGAGACAGAGAAAGAGAAAGAGTGAGAGAGAGAGAAAGAGAGAGAGAAAGGAAAAGAGAGTGAGACAGAAAGACAGGGGAGAAAAATAAAAAGTTGTGACAATATTCGCGACATTAAACCGGCGGAAATTAGATTCTAGATAGTTTTAATTTAATTTTGATATCGTATTCTAGTTTTCTAGTTGTCTATTTTTTTATTGCATTGAAAGAGGGTTTTTTACGAAGTTTCTTCTGTGTTTTTTCTTGTATCTGTTTCACGGATATTTCTTTCCATTTCTTCATTTTACGTATTTATCTTTGTTAAGCAGTTTTTTATTTTCGTTTGTTTTTTTTTTGTATTCTTAATAACTTTTATTGTCTTGTTTTCTTTCTTTCTTTCTTTTTTTTTACATTGTTTTACGTTGTTCTTTTTTGTCTTTCGGATTTGTAATTATTTGAAGAAAACGAAAATATAAACCTTTGGCATTTTCTGGTTAGTCAGCTTATAATTCCAGCTGTTAAGTAATTCTTTGGATTAAGAAAGAACAACAACAATAACAACGGCAACAACAACAACAAAAGCAGCAGTAGCAACAACAACATCAACAACTAAGATAACAATGGCGACCACGTTACCAAGAATTGCCGTCAACATCATAACATCATAATCATCAGCGTCAACGAATTCATTATCATTATCATCATCACCATCATCATCAACATCATCATCATGAACAACAACAATAACAACTGCAGCAACAACAACAACGATAAGTACGTGTTCTACCATGGTCGTCGATGTCATCAGCACCATCATGATCATCATCGCCATTATAAAAACAACAAAATCAAACAGCAAAACTAACAATTTCCAATTGTCGTCTACGACAATCAGCGCCTTGACTGCCATCATTGATAACAACAACACCAGCAGCAGCAGCAGCAATAATAAAGATGCTGTCGCTGACAATAGCAACAATGACAACCGCTATGACGAGCTAACGAGGGGACCTCGACATTGTCGCTCGACCGTCAAGAAACGGTAGCTAAATCTCCCTCAAAATGCTGTCCTGTCCTCTTAGAAATATGAAATATGTAGTCGAAGTTATTTGAAGTGGCTGTGTGGTAAGTAGCTTGCTTACCAACCACATGGTTCCGGGCTCAGTCCCACTGCGTGACACCTTGGGCAAGTGTCTTCTACTGTAGCCTCGGGCCGACCAAAGCCTTATGAGTGGATTTGGTAGACGGAAACGGAAAAGAAGCCGTCGTATATATATATATATATATATATGTATATATATATATATGTGTGTGTGTGTGTGTGTGAGTGTGTGTGTGTGTGTGTGTGTGTGTGTGTGTGTGTGTGTGTGTGTGTGTGTGTGTGTGTGTGTGATTGTCCCCCCCACCATCGCTTGACAACCGATGCTGTTGTGTTTGCGTCCCCGTAACTTAGCGGTTTGGCAAAAAGAGACCGATAGAATAAGTACTAGGCTTATAAAAAATAAGTCATGGGGTCGATTTGCTCGACTAAAGGTGGTGCTCCAGCATGGCCGCAGTCAAATGACTGAAACAAGTAAAAGAGTAATGAACACAGCCAAACCATCAGTGATCCTTTCTATTAAAGGCTCAAGGTCTGAAATATCGTGAGAGGGAGGAATTCGATTTCGTCGACCCCAGTAATCAGCTGGTACTTAGTTTATCGACCTCAAAATGATGAAAAGCTACGGAGGACTCGGAGACACGGATTCAAGAGGTTCTCAATGATGTCCCAGACAACGTCCTTCAGAAGGTTGTTCATTCCATCCCTGATTGTTTAAGGAAACTTGGGGACACCACCGGTGCTTACATTGAAATATGAAGATTTACTTTCATTTTCCTTTGTAATAAAGAACATGTTATCATTTGTTTCAATAAATTTGTAGAAGGAATACGGATTTTATTACCAATTTTGAACGCCTACGTACTTTTCACCACCCTGTATATATATTTATGCATATACATACACACACACACACACACATACATATATATATCCATACGTGGATATGTTCATGTGTAAATATTTATAAATATATACGCGTATTTGTGGATATGTGTATATACACACACATATTATATATATATATATGCATAAGTATAGTCCACAGATTCAAACTTAGACTCCGATGTCTTTACAGGGGATCGATTACTGAGGGTAAAAAATGGCTGTAAGAGAGATCAAGTTGAGTGGATAGAGGCAATTATACGGATAACCGTAACATGATATATTACATGTAACAGCTTGGGTATGAAATACGAAATATGTATATATGTATACATGCAAAACGAGAGAAAGCAAAAGGTTGAGACTCTCAAACGATGAATATTTCAGTATAAATATGTAGATATTTCTATTCACATACACACACACGTATATGATACTAAATTCTATTTTTCGTATAATTATGTTCAACGTCGAATCATGTGAGAAAATATCAAGTTGACGATATTAGGGTTATTAATTTTTCGTATCTGTTACAAGACGTATATTCCGGATCCGAACGCTTTGCATCCAGTTCTGTCATCTGAAGAGGCCAATTCCAAAGAATGATGAAAGATTTTAAAACTATTTCAAGCATAAAATATGTGATTGCAACAGCTGCCTAAGATCGTTTATCACATCTGAGAAAAAAAAAGGAAAAAAAAAAAAAAAAGAAATTATCTTAACATATGCAAATTCTATAAAACGTCTTTATTTATTTATTCATATATATATTTATTTATTTATTGTTGTTCGTCTCTCGTAGAAAATATCATCATCATCATCATCATCATCATCAGTAGCATCATCATTATGATCACGAAGTGCGATGAAGATAACGGCCAGCACTACCACCACCACCACTGCTTCCACATACACTACTATGACACCACCACCACTACAACCACGACTATAACCACCATCATCACCGCCGCCGCCATTATCACTACAACCATAACCTCAACCATCACAAATACTACCACCACAACAAGCACCACCACCACCTACACTACATCTACCACCGCTATCACTGCCCCAGCTGCGACCAGGATCACCACAAAGCTGGAGTTGTTTCTAAGTGGTTGCAGAATTTTGCAAGAAATAGAAGCTAAACCATACTCATGATTTATCCTTCCTGAATCAGTGGTAAAAATGAAAATTATCCAGAGAACGTGAAGTGGAAGCGTTAAGATATTATATTTATCTGCCAATCATGAGGTAGTGAGTTCGATTCCCGGGCCAGGTGACGCGTCGTGTTCTTGAGCAAGACACTTTATTTCACGTTGCTCCAGTTTACTCAGCTGTAGAAATGAGTTGCGACGGCATTGGTGCCAAATTGTATCGGCCCCTTTGCCCTTCCTTGGGTAACATCGGTGACGTGGATAGGAGAGGAGGGTGGTATGCATGGGCGACAGCTGATCTTCCTTAAACAATTTTTCCCAGACTTATGCCCTGCGGTGTGGGGTGCGGAGAACTTTCTAGGTGCAATCCCATAGTCATTCATGACCGAAGAGGTGCTTTACCCTTTATACTGCTGCTGATGCTTTCATCCTAGTAGACTAGAGTAACATGAAATAAATTGCCTTGCCCAATGACACAATGCCCCACCACAGCGGGATTAGTTATGGATAGTGGCCTATTGTTTTAAGGGCGAGGCTAGACCCACAGCCCAGTCAGCGACCCAAGCATCTTCAATGCTTTCTTACCGTTTCCAAAACTTGTTGAATAACACTCAACCGAAAATTCACTTCTTCCTCCTTCCTCATCATCAGCACCAACATCACCAATTTCAATGCAACCAATCCTCAATTTAGTTTTCCTCCTCCCATCGCCTTTATCCATCTCCTCCTCCACTCCCCTTTACAACCAACCTCTTCCTCTTCTCCCTTTCTCCTCCACCTCCCCTCCGGATGAAATACTTAGTTTCATTTCGTCCGTCTTGACGTTCTGAGTTCAAATTCTACCGAGATTGACTTTGCCTTTCATCCTTTCGAACATTTTTTTTTATCATACCTAATGCGCCCACTAGGATAGGAATTGTTTGTTCTTAGATTCCACATTCGAGTTATCTCTATTTCCAGCTCTTTGTATTATGGAGGTTTTTCCATTTCTTTTACAGAAACGTTGTCATCTGCTGGTATTGATTATTATTATTATTATTATTATTATTATTATTAATATGCCTAGTTGGCAGAATCATTAGAGCGCCGAATGAAATGCTTAGCGGCGTTTCGTCCCTCTTTACGTTCCGGGTTCAAATTCTGCCGAGGTCGACTTTACTTTTCATCCTTTTGAAGTCGATAAATTATGTACCAGTAAAACGCTGGGGGTCAAAGTATTCGACTAGTCCCTTCCCTACAAATTTCAGGCATTGTGTCTATAGAAAGGAATATTATTATTATTATTAGTAGTAGTATTTTTTTATCATTATTATTATTGTTATTGCATATACTCTTGCAGATTTGAAGAAATGAGAGAAAAATAGAAATAAAATACAAAGAAATAGACTATAATCATTTATGTTTCTTTTACCAAGTTTTTCGTAAAAATATGACAAGATGTATTTTTTTCAAAATTTCGCACACGCGAAATAATATCAGAAATAACAAAAAGAAAATTGAAAAAGAAAAAAAATGTTAACACAAACATTACAAAACAACCTGTGTTTCAATGCTTCTTCAAAAGTTGGGCTTTGAGCAAAATAGAGCTCTTGAAGAATTCATTACAACCTTTTGTAAAGACTATCTTTTCTTTCCTGGAATTGATGCCTTCAATCATCTGCTCTTGGAGACTACTTTTAGATTACATCGAGAAAAGAAGCGGTGCCTCACGCTGCCATATATATATATATATATATATATATATATATATATATATATATATATATATATATATATATATATATATAGCGAGAGATAGATAAATAAATAGACAAAGATTGATAGATAGATAGACAAAGATTGATAGATAGATAGACAAAGATTGATAGATATATTGATAGATAGATATAGACAAAGATTGATAGATAGATAGATAGACAAAGATTGATAGATAGATAGATAGACAAAGATTGATAGATAGATAGATAGACAAAGATTGATAGATAGATAGATAGACAAAGATTGATAGATAGATAGATAGACAAAGATTGATAGATAGATTGATAGACAAAGATTGATAGATAGATTGATAGACAAAGATAGATAGATAGATAAAAGATAGATAGATAAAAGATAGATAGATAGATAGATAGATAAAAGATAGATAGATAGATAGATAAAAGATAGATAGATAGATAGACAAAGATTGATAGATAGATAGATAGATAGATAAACAGATTGATAGATAGATAGATAGATAGATAAACAGATTGATAGATAGATAGATAGATAAACAGATTGATAGATAGATAGATAGATAAACAGATTGATAGATAGATAGATAGATAAACAGATTGATAGATAGATGAAAAGATGGACAGACAGATAGATGGAGACAGATATTTGTAGATAATGTCATAATTCTAAATTCAAGTATGAGCAAGATCCATTGCCGGTGTATGTTTGTACATATGTGCGTGCAAAGATTTTTGTGTCTGTATCTATCTAAAATTCTATGTTCTTACGTGCACATATATCTATTTGTATATATAAAGTACGTGTGGTCTCATATATATAAATATATATATATATATATATATATATAAACACGCACACAAACACACACACACGGACGTTGTCAAATCCATGCACATGTCGAAATTTTTTTGTGCGTGCCTTGAGATCTGTGTCACTCTTTCACTCATTGTTTGTGCATGTGTATGTGTTCTTGTGAAAGTGCTTGGCTGTATCACAATTTTGTGTGTGTGTGTGTGTGTGTGTGTGTGTGTGAGATGGCAGACATTTTAGGATTTTTTCTAAGTATTTATACGTACAGATATATATATATATATATATATATATATATATATATATGTATATATATATATATATGTATGGATTTATGTATGCATATGATACGACGTTCTTGTACGTGTGTTCTTTAGCTTTTTAAAGTTATTCAATGTCAGAAAATATGTCAATACTAAGTAGACAGAGAGGGGAGAATGTCTTGCTTCCATCTGGTCAGGCAACCAGATGAAAGACGTCTCTGTGTTAGTTGTCATTGTTCTGTAATGTTATGTGCGATGCACTTGCGCGTATTTGCCTCAAAACGAATAAATAAATAAATATATTTCAATGGACGTTGTGTGTACGCATGTATCTGTATATAACGCATATGTAATTTACACGCGCACGCACGCACGCACGCACGCACGCACACACGCGCACACACACACTTCCCCCCCATACATATATATATATATATATATATATACACAATTATATATACGTATGTACATACATACGTGAGCATATTCATATGAATATTACTGATTTGCACATATTTCACTTGACTTTATGTAGACATATTTTTATATATTTTCTGTTTTTAATCCCGCCTCACTTTTATTCATTTATTCATTTTCTGTAATTTACCATTGTAGCATCTTCGCATCTGTCTCTCTGTTTGGATTATAATTATGATTATTATTATTTCCATTATTATTATTAATCATCCTCATCCTCATCCTCCTCATCATCATGATCATCATGATCATCATTATTATTATTATTATTAAGTTGTGATATTTACTGTTTCCTCGTCTGGTGCAGTCACCTCTTCATCTCTCACCACCACCACCAGCAAGACACCGCCACCGCCGCCACCGAAGAGTCGACCGGCTGTGTGGTTTGAATCATGTTATATGTATGAAAGCATCAACCTGCTCAGATTTAGTCAACAAATGTCAAAATCTCGAGACAGACTACCGACCTCCTCACTTGAAGCACACGCACTCACTCTCTTTTACTCTTTCTCTCTTCTCTCCCTCACACACACACACAGTCGCAGAAACTGAGGGACACACCTTTCAATGTTTTTTTTCCTTTACTATTTTCTACTTTCAATCAAATATTAAAACCTTTTCTTCCACTCCCTCTCCTTCTTCAATCACCCCTTCTTCTTCTTCTTCCACTTCTTCTTCTTCTCCCACTTCTTCTTCTTCTTCTTCTTCTTCTTCTTCTTCCTTCTACTTCTTCTTCCTTCTACTCCTCCTCCTCCTCCTTCTTAGTTTTCTTCTTCCCCTCCTCCTCCTCTTTCGTCTTCTTCTTCTTAGTTTCTTTCTCCTTCTTCCCTTTCTTTGTCGTCTTCTTCATCTTCTTCGTCTTCATTATCTTTTTTTCTTCATTTATTCTTCTTCAGCCCCTCCTCCTCCTCCTTCTTCTTCTTCTTCTTCTTCCCCTCCTTCTCTTTACTCTCTTCACCTTCCTTACACATCGTCTTTCTTAATGAATATCGTTCTTCTTTACCCAAATCTCACCCCTGTCTGTCTGTCTACTTGCCTGCCTGCCTGTCTCTTTTTCTCCATCTCTCCCTCTCTCTCTTCCTCTCTCCCCCCTCTCATTTCCCCATCTTTTGTTATTCTCATTCTTTGCAATTCCATTTCAATAAGTTCTGCTTTTTGCATTTCTCTATTACACGCATACATTAGAAATCGGATACAAACATACGCCATATACATCTATCAATATTTCAGTCTAACCTTCCACTTCCTTCCCTCTCTCTTTATCTCTCTCTCTCTCTCTCTCTAAATCTATTTGTATCTACATGTATGTCTGCCTATCTATATGCACACACACACACACACGCACGCACGCACGCACGCACGCACGCGCACACACGCATTCAAAACAGTTTCATTCAAATTTGTTGGTACTCTTGAGTTTCAAGCGGGATGCTGATCATCAGACGACTAGCACCACGCTTGAAACTCAAGAGTACCAATGAATTTAAATCAAACTGTTTTGATCTACACATGCAACACACACTAAATTGGTTGAGTGCCTTGCTTTCGTCCGTCCCATCAGTATATATATATATATATATATATATATATATATATATATATATATATATATATACATATATATATATATATAGCGAGGGATTATCAATCTACAATACATACGCAATTCTATCAAGTTTTTGAAAACAATTGTTAATGATATTCAATTTAAAAAGATATTATAGGATTTTTAAACATCGAATGGCTACGGGAGTCCACAAAGATAAAATAGGATTGAAAAGGGTCCATGGATGAAGAATGGTTTGTAACCACTGGTTTACAGAAACGTCTTTTTCATCTTAGTGCTGAGGTGATGGGTTCTACACGAAGTATGGGGTTCCAAGGACGTGACAGAATTAGTTTCTAATGGAGTGCAGAGCGTAGAGAAGTTGGCCGGGTTGAACGCCGCTGCAAGCCTGCAAGTTGTCCCGTCATCGCCGCTACCAACCGACAGCCGGCGGCGGCCGCAGCGAGCTGCAGGTCGTACGCCGCCGGCCTTACACCACTGGCCGTACGCCGCCAGCAGTACGCCGTCGGCCGTGTGC
This sequence comes from Octopus bimaculoides, assembly GCF_046866305.1. Taxonomy (NCBI): domain Eukaryota; kingdom Metazoa; phylum Mollusca; class Cephalopoda; order Octopoda; family Octopodidae; genus Octopus; species Octopus bimaculoides. The sequence continues at coordinate 28,780,377 of NC_142948.1, read as the reverse complement.
CGCAGTCCGTACGCTGCCGGTTGTACGTCACCGGCCATACGCCGCTGGTACGTCACTATTTCCCGACAGGCGGGTCGGTTGCCGGATGCAACTCGAGTGTGTGTGTCCGTGTTGATATGTGCTCTCGCCGGGCATCGTGCCGCTGGATGAGCTCGTGTCCGTCACTTTTTAGTGGTACCTTATCTCCCGAAATGAGCTGAGCAAATTGCAGTTATTACAAGTGTAGATTTAATGACAACATTTTGTAATGGGCACTCTGTCCATGCTCTGACATAGTATTCAATAAAACTGTATAGAAAGAAAGTGCACATGTCCTGAATACAACGAGCAAAAGCATTAATCGAAGTCACATCGTACAGACTTGATTGTTAGATACTTTTAACATCATAGTATACTCCACTCTTTGCACTGAAGTAACAGATAAATAGGTTAACTACTGGAATTACAACACTTAAAATTCTTATTTAAATAATACAACAGAAGATTTCTCTATTTGTTTCCGCAGACAGACGCGCACACCTTCCACAGACCCACGAACGCATTCACACACACACTTCTCACTCCATATATATGTATATATATATATACATATATATGTATATATATATATATATATATATATATATATTTATATATATATATATATATTTATATACATATATATATTGACATACACACATACACACAAACTAGCACAACCAAGAAAATCACCATACTTACGTATACATGACGTATACGTGCACATACCATCTCTTTCTTCTCTTACATAAACATATATATATAAATAAGCGTACATATATGTGTGTGTGTGTATGCACATGCATACATACATACACTCTTTCATCCATAGAATCACACATACGTACGTACCATCACGCACATATATATATACACACATACACGCACACACAACCATTTAGACCAAAGAATCGCCGTCTTCTTGAGAAAGAGAATATATTATAAATGACTAATAGTGTGTGTTTTACCGCCGTTAATCTAATTGATTAAAAGCCTTTCCTGTATTTTCTTAATGATTCACCGAATTACTATTGATTACATTACCGCTCCTTAAAATTCAAGACGATATTGTCTCTCTTCCTTCAATTAACAACCAAAATTGCTTGCCAGAGATAATGTTTTAACGAGGCAATCATCCATCTTAAATATATACAAACATCAGGAATTAATGTGCACTGATAAAGTAGCAAAGATATGATTTAAAATCTTTACTTCATGTTATTTATTGTGTCCATTAACTTGTGGCATTCCGGGTGTTTACGGTAATCTCAACATATTTTCAATAGAAATTATAACCAGTTCTAATTTTGTTATGATGTTTCGTATCCGAGACGCCAGATGTAAACAAACAATGAGATCGAAGACGAAAAGATGGGTAATGGGCGAATGTGATATATTTCGGGACTTTTTACTCCTTCATCAGCCCGTTCTATCTAACCCATTAATGACTTATTACATAACCATTACATATAGCGGTTAAAGGTTACTGGTTATACTAATCTTTCTCTCTATAAAATTCTTTGTCTATCTGTCTGTCTGTTTTCTATGCATTCTCAAACAGCTCGACCAAATCAAATCAAATTTTACAAGGTATTAGTATTAGATCCAGCGAGTGTCAACAAGTAATTTTTGTTTTCATCTGGATTAAAACAATATAGCGTTTTATATAAAATAATCTTTCTATAGTCAACTATACTAAAGGATATTTTATACCGCCACCTCCACCACCATGACGTCACATTTTGTATGTGAGTGTGTATGTGTCTGTCAGTGTGTGTGTGTGTGTGTGTGTTACGCGTTCGTTACGTACATTAGGCCTCAGAGAATTAAACACACACACACATACACACACACATCTACACATACATATACATATGTGATAACTGGCAAGTATACGTGTGAGTGTATGTGAAGGTATATGTGTGTGTGAGTATACATACATTTTTGCTACGACTGATACACACACACACACACACATCTAAAGAGAGAGACTGAGGGAGAGAGATAGGCCGTTATACAGAGAGATACAATTAGGGTGTTAGATGTTCAGAGAGAGAGAGAGAGAGAGATAGTGACGTCCCACAAATGCCTAGAATCGGCCCACACACACATCCATTCATACATATGCATATGTGATGACTGACAAGTATATAATGAATATTGTTTACCCTGAGGTGTACGTGAATGTTTGTCTGTGTGTCTGTCTTAGTATATGTATGTGAGTGTATGTGAGAATGTATGTTAGAGTGTATGTGTGATTGTCAACGACACTGATGTGAACTGGCTACGTGAAAGAGATACACTGGCTCTAATGAAACTTCAAAAGTTAATATACATCAGAAATGGGTTTTCAATCAATTCACACAACAGTGAAAAAAATGGTTGATGGGCGTATAAACCATATTTCGGGAGTTTTTGTTCCTTCATCAACACCCAGCCAACCCATTAACCATCTTCGAACTTATTGCTTAAATAGCCACTGCATAGAGCGGTGTAACGTTCTTGGATATACGAATTTTACTCTTTTACTTGTTTCAGTCTTTTTGACTGGCCATGCTGGAGCACCACCTTTAGTCGAGCAAATCGACCCCAGGACTTATTCTTTGGAAGCCTAGTACTTATTCTATCGGTCTATTTTGCCGAACCGCTAAGTTACCGGGACGTAAACACACCAGCATCGGTTGTCAAGCGATGTTGGGGGGGGGGGACAAATACAGACACACATACATATATATACATATATACGACGGTCTTCTTTCAGTTTCCGTCTACCAAATCCACTCACAAGGCTTTGGTCGGCCCGAGGCTATAGTAGAAGACACTTGCCCAAGATGCCACGCAGTGGGACTAAACCCAGAACAATGTGGCTGGTAAGCAAGTTACTTACCACACAGCCACCCCTGCGCCTAAAATCGTTTACAGCACCTAGGTTTCCCAAGCGGTCACCCATCTAAGTACTAACTAGTATCGACTTTGCTTAACTTTGGTGATCGGACGAGAACCGGTGTTTTCAAAGTGATATGGCCGTATATATGGATATACGAATTTTACATATTAAACACATTTCTGGGAGCTGGTGCGTAAATATTAATGACCTGTAGGGACATGGTATTTCGTTATGCGACCACAAGAGATGACCTTAACACGTGATTTAGGAGCACTGCTAACACAGTAGTACACGGTATTCACTTAGACAACGTTTAATATACTTCGTAGTATAGTGTGGTTAAAAGGTGTAAAAACACCATATCTGTCCGACGCTGCAACCTGTCGGATTCCCAGACGCGTTTCTAGCTCTTTAGACATTGTCAGTAGGATATCTCGAAGAGACGTAACTCTGGACAGTCTTAAAGCTGTAGCTTTAACTAAAATGTAGCCAAGAGCATATACTGAGTCATGTGTCTACGTATGTGTGCCTGTATGTATGTGTGCCCGTATGTATGTGTGCCTGTATGTATGTGTGCGCGCGCTTGTGTATGTGTGTGCATACACACACATACTTGGAATCTGTTTTTTCATATTTTACGGTAACGAAATTTTGCTAATTATTTAGAGAGCCAAGTTCATAGTTAAACTAGTTTACATAATACACAATTACACCATTAGTGTAATTCAATGACCTGATGATTAATGGAGGTCATATTAAATGTGGCCACCCATACTGAGTCGGGGATATTGTGCTGTGGGGATGAGGTGTGGTATATTGTACAAATAAAAATTACTTCTCAGTATCTGCGGTGTAAGCGATTAATAGGATGACAGTGGGGGTGAACGGGTTGCCGTCTCAAATATTTTTTGTGTTGATGTTTACTCCTATAACTACACATAGGCAGAATTTCGAAATTTTGTCAAGCGGAATGAATGTTGTGAGGAAAATTTCACAGGGTCGTCCTCTGCATAAAAGATTGTTGCTATGTGAGTTTTTCGAAGTCATATAATATCTATCTATCTAACCATCCATCTACCTATCCACACACACACACACACACACACGCACACGCACACGCACACGCCGCCGCCGCCGCCGTAAAGAATTCCCGATTATTTAAATAACTCTACATTATTAAATTTAGTTTAAAATTCTACAAAAATTTGTAGAATGCGTTCCTCGACATTTAATTGTTCATGTACACTCCATTGTATGTTTACATTCGGCGAAGTGAGATTGTAACTCTGAAAAACAGGAGGACATAGCAAGAAAGAGGCAGCGTCAAGGTTTGGTGTTGACCTCAAGACAGTCTATAATCCCATGAGACTCTATATTGCGACAGGTTCGACCGACAGCAAGCCCATTCCGTGTCCAAAACGGTCCGTAAGGACGAAACGATTGATGTTGTCCGAAAGAGTGTGTCGCGAAATCCACGGTGGAGCATGTGGCAAATGGGTAAAAGTCTTGATATTTCCCAGACAACCATGCGACGGGTCGGGCATGAAGACTTAAATTGTAAATCATTAAAACTGCGAAGTCAACACTCAAATACTCACAAGTTTTTGTTTTCGTCTAATTGAGATCCTGACTAAATGAAAAAAAAAAAATTGTGAAATTTTCCTTTTTTTTTTTTGTATATTTTTATTCTCTGTGTGGAGTGGAAGTTAAAAGGATAGCGATTTCCAAACTCCGCTGATTATTATACTCAAATACTCACAAAACGCTCTCTTCTGTGTTAAATGAAGGGTACGTGAAGTGGAATAGTCCTGTTAAGCCAGAAAAGATAAAGATAGTCATAGCTACAATGTCTTTGACCAAAAGTCGTCTCAATCAGTCTTCCTATGGAATTAACAATGAATCCATCAGCTCTGCCAGATGCAAAGATCATGCTCATTAAATATCAAATTGTAATGATCTCTCTTGCCGTGACAACGTTTATGCTGTAACAGAGCCATCGTCAGCAGCACCTTGGAAGCAGTACGGTCTATAGAAACATTTCGTAGTATTTAAGAATGCAAAAGGCAAAATAACGCAGGATTGCATAACGTGCGACGCTATCTGCGATTTGTCTCTTGTGCTAAAAAAGAAGCTGTAAGAATTTAAGACTCTACAAGTTGGAATAAGATTTTTTATCTTCGTTATTGCTCGTTTATATGACACTTTTCTGTTATACAGAAGCTGCAGCACTTTGACGTTTGTGGAATGACTTGGTTCTGTCTAGTATAATCAACATAATTTTCATCTGCATAACATTACTTCGTGCACCTAACTATCACCATCTCCCACACACTAGCATTATCCCTACCCAGTAAGAGTGGCCACAATTAATAAAAAACAGAATCAATCATTTAGATAATGAGTTTTATTACTCTCGATTCGAGTGTAATTAATATTAATTAAATTTTCTTGGCTCATTACTTTAAGAATGTTGCCATCATCTTGTCTATTTGCTATTATTTTTTTATGCAGCATTCTTCCCTAGCTATTTCCTCTCTCATTATTTTAAATTATCACACAATTCAATGTTCAATCACTGAAATCCTATATTCTCCTCAGTCTTGCTAACGTCTGTCAGGACGTGATAGTCACTGTTCTGCTGATAAGGTCTAACGTGACTGAGAAATATTCAGAGTTGTCCTCGTACAGACCAAATATCAGACACACTTTCTACTATTTTACTGTTTTATATTTTTAAGTAAATTCGGACTCACAAAGTAATTACATTCAAAGTAGCAGTACAACGATTACTCACAAACACGCATAATATATATATATATATATATATATATATATATATATAGACGTGTGTGTGTATATTTATACATATATATGCATACATATATATATATACACATATATGCATACATATATATATACATATATATGCATACATATATATATACATATATATGCATATATATATATATATATGCATATATATATATATATATATATACATATATATGCATATATATATATACATATATATGCATATATATATATACATATATATGCATACATATATATATACATATATATGCATATATATATATACATATATATGCATACATATATATATACATATATATGCATACATATGTATATACATATATATGCATACATATGTATATACATATATATGCATACATATATATATACATATATATGCATACATATATATATACATATATATGCATACATATATATATACATATATATGCATACATATATATATACATATATATGCATACATATATATATACATATATATGCATACATATATATATACATATATATGCATACATATATATATATATACATATATATGCATACATATATATATATATACATATATATGCATACATATATATATATATATACATATATATGCATACATATATATATATGCATACATATATGTATATATACATACATATATGTATATATACATATATTCATACATATATAAATATATACATATTTATTAATATATATATGTAGATATATACATATATAAATTATATGGATGTGTGTATGTGTACATGTATATATATGTATATATATACATATATAAATTATATGGATGTGTGTATGTGTACATGTATATATATGTATATATATACATATATAAATTATATGGATGTGTGTATATGTACATCTATATATATATATATGTATATATATACATATATAAATTATATGGATGTGTGTATATGTACATCTATATATATATATATGTATATATATACATATATAAATTATATGGATGTGTGTATGTGTACATGTATATATATATATATGTATATATATACATATATAAATTATATGGATGTGTGTATGTGTACATATATATATATATATATATATATATATATATATATATATGAAAGAAGGTTTGAAAATGCACTTATTTTTAAAAAATATTTTACTTAACCGGTTTCACTTTTTTAGAAAAAGATTATCAAAAGTCTTTGAGAATAATAAAAAATATATAGTGCCTGCATACATTAGCATATATTTATGCGTTTATAGAGAAATGCATAGCAGAATATCATGCAAAGGGCAATGTTTCTACAACATAGGTCATCGCTAAGCGATTCCGAAGTATGACCAAATGTATTCCAGCCATCATTTGTTTACCTTCTTGTTGTTTGACGCATCGTTTTAATTCTAAGACTTCATTATCCTGTGTGAGTTACCGTTGTTTTCAGGGAGTAGTGTAGGTATCAAGAAGATTTGACTGCTATTTCTAGGAAGTTGAGTGATCATGAAAGAATCTCTGTTGGTTAGCATTAGTAGTTATAGTAATACTAGAGGCTTAGCTGATTCGAAGCAGATCAACGTAAACGTTCCCCCGTTTTACCGGTTACAATATACGACACTAACGTGTGATGATGATGCGTGACTAAAGAGAGCCGCCACCACACCATCACTATTAATATTCTTATTACATTTTCTTTCTTTCCTTTTTTTTCTGCAGAACTCTTTTGTGTGAAGTCGTGAAACGTCACGTTCAAGTGATGGCTGCTTCCTTTCGCTTTAAATAATTGATTTTACATTAGTGGAAGTTTCAATGCGAGAAACGGTAAGTTAAACCTTAACATCAACTTTCAGCAGTGTATTCATTAATTATATTGTTAGAATTTGCTTTAAAGTTGTATTTTTATATATATATATTTATAGCAATGTATAGATATAATTTATCTCATCATAGGTATACTTCCCAACCATCTTTAGAATTGTTGTTGCTGTCCGTCGTAGCAAAGAATCAATGACATAAGACAACAGAATGCGTAGAAGTTAGCCAGGCATTTATTAGAGACGCACAGAAGAACCAGCACAAACAACATGCTATGGTCCAGATGGACTTTTGCGATATACATAAGATGCATTGTTCATCTCAACCGAGAATCAGGGAACCGAAGAGGAACGTGGATAAAAAGCACATTTTCATGAACCGCAGTAGGTTCGTGCAATCCGACTCCAAGCTAATATTTGCACTATTTTAGTAGTAATTTGCAGAACTGTCCTCAAATATCTTGGAAGCTAATCACCGGGAATCGTTTGCCTTAAGAGGTTAATTAATTTACGTCAGGTTCATTCGCTACTATCAAGTTTAGTGGGTGAAAAGCGGAAGCATTCTAAGTCATGTGGGTCGGGAAGGGGTAACGCTGGTGTGGTGGGATTAGACACATAGGCCATTGCAATTATCTTAAGTCC
>NC_142948.1:28752210-28764710 GCF_046866305.1 Octopus bimaculoides | reverse complement strand
TCTCTGCAACACCGAGGAATTTGACAAATGTATGAAACACGAGACCTAATATATGTAGCAATTTTAATTAGCTGTTTCCTTTATTATCTATTTGTATAAATAGTCTTGTTTCCTAGTAAGGTTAAATCTAACTAAAATCCGACTACCACTTGGCATAGGTCTATGCACAAGCATACTCTATACATGAGTGCGGCTGTTAGGCAGAAACAGAGAAGAGAAGCGATGTAGGCATTTGCTACTTCTGCATGGCATTTCAAGGTTTGCTTCCTCTCGGCCTATTTCATATTTCTTTACTGCCCACAAAGGGCTACATGCAGAGGTGACAAACAAGGACAGACAAACGGATTAAGTCGATTATATCGACCCCAGTGCGTTACTAGTACTTATTTAAGTGACCCTGAAATGATGAAAGGCAAAGTCGACCTCGGCGGAATTTGAACTCAGAACGTAGTAGCAGACGAAATACCGCTAAGCATTTCGCCCGACGTGCTAACGTTTCTTATTTCTTCATTGCCCACAAGGGGCTAAACATAGAGGGGACAAACAAGGACAGACAAAGGGATTAAGTCGACTGTATCGATCCCAGTGCGTTATTGGTACTTACTTAATCGACCCCGAAAGCATGAAAGGCAAAGTCGACCTCGGCGGAAATTGAACTCAGAACGTAGCAGCAGACGAAATACCGCTAAGCATTTCGCCCGACGTGCTAACGTTTCTTATTTCTTCATTGCCCACAAAGGGGCTAAACATAGAGGGGACAAACAAGGACAGACAAAGGGATTAAGTCGACTATATCGATCCCAGTGCGTTACTGGTACTTACTTAATCGACCCCGAAAGCATCAAAGGCAAAGTCGACCTCGGCGGAAATTGAACTCAGAACGTAGCGGCAGACGAAATACCGCTAAGCCATTTCGCCCGGCGTGCTAACGTTTCTGCCAGCTCACCTCCTTATTCATGTCTGACAGTGACCACACTGCTCGTATAAATTCGTCCCAGTTCCTATCAAAATAGAGAAACGGATCAAAGCAAATCACAAGCAATTTAACCGGTTCTTCAATCGAATGCTCCATGAAGCATTTTTGACGACATGGTCTTGCCAGTCCAAGTTGCAAGCTACATGCCCACTGCTTTCTCTTGTTTAATTTTTGCGTTTGTCACAGTCTCAAATTCCTTCAGAATGCTGATCACCGCAATTTCTGCAGAGAAGATCTAATAGGATTCATTTCAACACATGATGTGTTCAAAGTAAAGGCTACAGAGTTAATGCATACCGGGGAGATATGAGATGTTGTTGATATTAAACAGTTTTTATTGCCATTTACTCTGGCTACCGAACAAATACCGTTGTACAATGTAGCAATCTAGCTTCTGGAAACAGAACCCAGACCAGCTGCCCTGACGACAGCCGGCAGGTAATAATGATTTAGCATATCGAAAATTGTTTATTGATGGTTAAAACAAGATACTTTACTTCACAACTTTGCTGCCAAGTAGGTTTAAAGTTTATTCTAATTTAGTGAGGAGAACATACATACATACATATCATATATAACATATTTATATATCAAGTCATATGATATTTCATCTCATATATCTTATATATTAAATTATGTATCATATAGCTCATATCATATCATGTTATATCTCATATCATATCATACATATCTATATCATATCGTCTCGTCGTATTTCATTTCATATCATTTCGTATCATATCATATCATATAATATCTCATATCACTGGATTTCGGTCAGAATTTGCAACACTCACTATTATGTAATCCTATCGACTAAACTACCAAACTCTCGGAATTATCGTGTAGATAGTTGGATAATTCACAGACATCATCTTGTGAACACAGTTTTTCTCACATTTTATCAACAATAGTTTTTTCTATTTACTTCACACTCTTATCATTAATATTTTTCATCATTTCTGCTTATCTTCAATTCTTTTACTTTCGTATTCACTCGCTCTTGATGTGATGTCTGCTAACTTTATCAACTTAACTCTTTCCCACATGTCTGTGTTTGCCCTTGAGTGTGATAGATATTATACATACATACCTCTCTATCTATCTATCTATCTATCTATCTATCTATCTGTGTTTTTCTTTTGTCTGTCTGTATGTGTGTCTGTCTGTGTGTCTGTCTGTCTGTCTGTCTATGTGTCTGTCTGTCTGTCTATGTGTCTGTCTGTCTGTCTATGTGTCTGTCTGTCTGTCTATGTGTCTGTCTGTCTGTCTATGTGTCTGTCTGTCTGTCTATGTGTCTGTCTGTCTGTCTATGTGTCTGTCTGTCTGTCTATGTGTCTGTCTGTCTGTCTATGTGTCTGTCTGTCTGTCTATGTGTCTGTCTGTCTGTCTATGTGTCTGTCTGTCTGTCTATGTGTCTGTCTGTCTGTCTGTGTCTGTCTGTCTGTCTATGTGTCTGTCTGTCTGTCTATGTGTCTGTCTGTCTGTCTGTCTATGTGTCTGTCTGTCTGTCTGTCTATGTGTCTGTCTGTCTGTCTGTCTATGTGTCTGTCTGTCTGTCTGTCTATGTGTCTGTCTGTCTGTCTGTCTATGTGTCTGTCTGTCTGTCTATGTGTCTGTCTGTCTGTCTATGTGTCTGTCTGTCTGTCTATGTGTCTGTCTGTCTGTCTATGTGTCTGTCTGTCTGTCTATGTGTCTGTCTGTCTGTCTATGTGTCTGTCTGTCTGTCTATGTGTCTGTCTGTCTGTCTATGTGTCTGTCTGTCTGTCTATGTGTCTGTCTGTCTGTCTATGTGTCTGTCTGTCTGTCTATGTGTCTGTCTGTCTGTCTATGTGTCTGTCTGTCCGTCTGTCTGTCTGTCTGTCTGTCTGTCTGTCTGTCTGTCTGTCTGTCTGTCTGTCTGTGTCTATATGTCAATAGGTAAATAAATAGATAGATATGTGTGTGTATGTGTGTATGTATGTATGCAGCTCCCAGTCACAGATATATGTATATTACACAACGAAACCCTCTGTTTATAATAGAGATATCTGTCGTAAATGCATTTTATATAAGTGTTTCCTATAGTCTGACATGCATTGTATTATATATACTTTTTTTGTCGTTTCTCTGAATTAATAATCTATCTTTGTACATGGACTACATCTTGTAATACCTTTTTGTCACCCGCTGTTTTATAAATACATATTTCCTGTTGTCCAACAAATGTGAACTCCTTCTGTATGAGGGAGGACGTAACATCAATCTGTTCATGTGTTTATATACTATTTACACTTTTTAATTCATTTATTTCTTGTCTTCTTTCTTCATCCGAATTTTTGTGCCTGCACACTGCATATAACCTGTCCTCTTAATAGCCTCGTCGTGCGAACACCCCTGCGACAAATAAATCGTCACCATCATCACTGTCATCGTCATCAACGTTGTCGTCGTCGTCGTTATCGACCTCCTCTTCCCTCCTCATTATTGTCATCATTCTTGTTACTATCACCCACAAATATCACCACCGTCATCACTAGCATCATCATCAGCAGCAGCAGCACCACTCCCACCATCACCACCACCACCACCAATACTGACGCCATCCTCCTCCTCCGCATCATCATCATCGTCATCATCAATATTCATCATCATCGTCGTCGTCATTATTATTATTGTTGTCTTTGTTGTTGTTACTGTTACTGTTATTATTATCATTGTTGTTGTTGTTATTATCATCATCAGCATCATCATTATTATTATTATTATTATTTCTGATTGTCAAGTGAGAGAATTCTTCCTCCTCTATCTCTTTTTCTCTTTCTCTCTCTATCCCCCCCTCTCTCTCTCTCTCTCTGTCTCTTTCTCTCTCTGTCTCTCTCTCTGTTTGTGGCTCATAAGAACATTATTATTGTTATAACTCCAGGATTTGAATTAACGAAAAGACATTTTATAGTGTGACGCTTGTAGCGGGGAATGATTGGGATGGGAGGGAGGGAGGGGGAATTTTTGCAGAGTGAAGCCTTGGATGAAGAAATTCTTCAAAGACCACTGGAGACTCTTATGACAGGCGGATGGGGAAGAGGGGAGAGAGAGAGAAGAGGGCAGGGAGATGCCGTGGTATTAAATGGAGACATATAAGATAATTTATTGTTGACCAAAAGCAAATAGGAATAAGGAGCAATAGGAATATGGCGGAAGCTGGGACCTTTACAGTGAAGGGAGAGAAAGAGACACTAATTTTCGAGCACCCGACAAGGTAGAAATGGTGGGGGGGGGAGAAAAGATGTGCGGAGGGGGCAATAGGGGTGAAGTGAGAGGTAAGAAATGGGTGGAAGATGGTGGGAGGGGTGAGAAGAGAAAGGGAGAGAGAAATGGGAGGAAAGGAATGAGGGGAAAGTGGAGGGAGGGGAGGAGAGAGAGAGGTGAGAAGTGAGAGGAGAGGAATGAGTGGAGGGAGGTGGGTGGGTCGGTAAAAGTAAACCCTTTAATTGAGTAATTTGACATTTTCAAAGAAAGGATCACGGAGTGGGGATGTCAGAAAGATTGGTCTTGGTGATAGGTGGCGTTAGTGGTGTTATTCATGATGTTGTAAAGGTGACTGCAGTAGTGGTGGTCGTCGTCATCGTCTTCGTTGTGGTGGTGGTAGCAGTGATAGCGGTGGTAGTAGTGGTGGTGGTGGTGTTGCTGCGGCAGATAGTAGTTGTGGTGGTGCTTGTGCTGTTGTTGATTGTGGTGGTGGTGGCGATAGTGACAGTAGTGGTTGCATCGGCTCCAGTTGAACTCTGATCAAATAAAAACTAAGATTAATGACAATCTAGCCGTGGCCATCATTTGGTATTTCTGATAACCTGGGCCTACACTATCGTTTATATAGCTTCCCAGTTTTCATGACGATCGGGCGTGAATTGAGGCAGGTATGGATACCATTTTTTGCACCCGGCCGACCACGTATACTCTCCATATACGCATTAATGGCGTCAGTGGTGATGGCCATGAGGAAGGCGTTGGCGTGAGGCAGCGACGGTGTTACTAACGCTGTGAAGGAGAATTGGAGAAGGTGAAGGTAGTAGTGATGATGGTTGCGGTGGTGGTCGTCGTCGTAATCGTGATATAGTGGTGGTAGTTGTGGTGGTAGTGCTGGTTGTGTTGATGATAAGGGTAGTGGAGAGGTGGGGGTCATTGTAATACGAAGCATTGACAGTTTTGTGCGGTGAGTGATGGTGGTGGCGGTCGTGGGCATACGGTGGTGGTGGTGGTGGTGATGCAGTTAGTGTGAGGCGAAAATATCACCATTTTTAGAAATATAACTGATCTTAATTGGATCCTTAATGAACAAGAATCAGGGCCTCAATGTTATTAAATGATTGATAGTTAACAATGCAGAGACCATCTACACCACAATTACCACCGCCGCCGCAACCGACGTCGCTACCGCCACCACCACCACCTTGTAAAATATTTTAACAACTACTACTACTACTACTCCACACATGTGGAAGATATATATATCCATCTCTCTTTCTTTCTTTCTTATAATAAATAGTGGCCTACATAGATCAAATTTGGTTTTTACCCTTCTACACTTGCCGAAAGAAGGTACCAGTAATCGTACAGGGGTCCATTAGATGACTTATGTTTTGTCTCAAATCTATAACGTTTGGGTGAAAGTTAAAACTCAATATCGTTTTATTTAATTCCAAGTCAATCGTACAGGGGTCCATTAGATGACTTATATTTTGTCTCAAATCTATAACGTTTGGGTGAAAGTTAAAACTCAATATCGTTTTATTTAATTCCAAGTCAATCGTACAGGGGTCCATTAGATGACTTATATTTTGTCTCAAATCTGTAACGTTTGGGTGAAAGTTAAAACTCAATATCGTTTTATTTAATTCCAAGTCAATCGTACAGGGGTCCATTAGATGACTTATATTTTGTCTCAAATCTATAACGTTTGGGTGAAAGTTAAAACTCAATATCGTTTTATTTAATTCCAAGTCAACACTGACCAACCAGACATGTGATCAAATGCATTCCATCCATAACCACCTCATCGTTGTTTTGATGCTCGGCTATCTGGGACTATGTATGACGATTCACTCTGGGTTTATATCAACTGAGTGGAGGCGCAATGGCCCAGTGGTTAGGGCAGCGGATTCGCGGTCATAGGATCGCGGTTTCGATTCCCAGACCGGGCGTTGTGAGTGTTTATTGAGCGAAAACACCTAAAGCTCCACGAGGCTCCGGCACGAGATGGTGGCGAACCCTGCTGTACTCTTTCACCACAACTTTCTCTCACTCTTACTTCCTGTTTCTGTTGTGCCTGTATTTCAAAAGGGGCCAGCCTTGTCACACTGTGTCACGCTGAATATCCCCGAGAACTACGTTAAGGGTACACGTGTCTGTGGAGTGCTCAGCCACTTGCACGTTAATTTCACGAGCAGGCTGTTCCGTTGATCGGATCGACTGGAACCCTCAACGTCGTAAGCGACGGAGTGCCAACAACAACATATATCAACTGAATGGTCTTATGATGGAAAGCATTCTAAACGTGACCATCTCATTTAGCTTTTGGCGGGTGGGGGAAGCAAAGCTGTACATCTGGGACCGTATTATGAAATGCATTTATTTCCTTTTAAGACGAAATATGATTTGAGGAAGACGTGACTGCTATATCTAGCATCTTCTTCGTGTTTCTATTGGTATTTGGTGTGGCTGGTGGTGATGAGAATGTTGGTAGTATGATAGTGACGGTGGTATGGCAGTGGTGACGATGGGGGTTGCAGTAGGGCTGTTGTTGGTAGAGGGGTGTGGCAAAAATGATAAAGGTAATGGTTCCGGGAAAAGGATAGAGATGATGGTAAGGTGGGTGGGGTGGGTGGGTGAATGGCATCAGATACAAACAATCAGAACTTAGAGTACAGTGATGGCTGCCGCCAATAACAATGATCTGCTAATTGGCGTCAAACATCCCGTTTAATAACGAGACTAGAAATAGTTTCTCTCTTTTCCCCCAAGTCTTACATCATGACAAGACTGCAACCAAAAACCGCCCTCACCGACAAAGCCTCTGCCGCCACCACCACCACAACAACAACAACCACCACCACCACAACAACCACCACCACCATCCCCACCACCACCACCACCACCATCACCACAGACCAAATCAGTAGCAGCAGCTCCACCACCACCACCAACGAAACCACCACAACCACCACCACTAAGACTAGCACCTCCAGCAGAAGCACCATCACCGCCACACCACCACCACCATCAATGCCAACACCATCACCATCAACACCACCACCACCATCGACATCACTGTCGCCGCCACCAATCACCATGAATACCAGCCCCACCAGAAACTCTACCACAATCAACACCAGAACCACTGCCGCCGCCACCACCACCACCACTGTACCATCCCAGCTACTACCACCACCACCACCACCATCACGAACATCCCGTCTATCACTGCCCCTCCCCACCAACATGCAACAACTCCGGAACCATCCCCACCACAACGATAACTGCCGACCCTCCTCAGCCATCATCCTTCCCCACCATCGCACCTGATCCACCTCCACCCATCCCAACGTTCACCAATTTCGGTTTCCCTTCAGTTCAGCTGCTGTCATCAGTCATTAATTGGCAGGTTAGCGCATGCGTAACAACAACTTTAGAACTGCTGGTTTGAACCATATCAACTCGAACTGTAAAGCGCATATTTTTCTACTCTTACTTCAATCGCGTATGTGTGATATACATACACACACAGACACACACACATACACACATACACGGGCACATACACATACAACACCAAACACACACACACAGACACATATGTATGTATCTATCCATATTATCTATATATATATATATATATATATATATATATATATATATGTGTGTGTGTGTGTATGTATGTTTGTTTTCTTTTCTTGTTTTCTGTCCACCACTACATTCCGCCATGGTACAAATTTAATTTGTGGTCCGTGGGAAGAGCCATTTTAACGATGCGCCCTGCCCTAACTCTTCGAAACACCTGTGTTAGAATGGGGGTAGCTGATGAAGGAAAATGTTCTCTATGTGGCTTGTGTGTTGTCTGTACTCTGGTTATCATTTTTGTCAAGTTTCACCACAACTTTCTCTCACTCTTATTTCCTGTTTCTGTTGTGCCTGTAATTCAAAGGGTCAGCCTTCTCACACACTGTGTCACGCTAAATATCCCCGAGAACTACGTTAAGGGTACACGTGTCTGTGGAGTGCTCAGCCACTTGCACGTTAATTTCACGAGCAGGCTGTTCCGTTGATCGGATCAACTGGAACCCTCGTCATCGTAACCGACGGAGTGCCAACAACAAAAATTGATAGTAGCAGTAGTAATAGTAGAAGATGAGTTAGTGTTGGTATTATTCAATGGAGTCGTTTCCTCCTATCAAAACAGTCAGCATTTTATAAGAGCAGAATTATTTTGTAGTAAATTTCTCTTTCTCTCTCTTCTGACGACGACACATTTTTTCCCAGTGTTACGACCGCGAGCCAAACACCATAACCACTAAGCGTCGCTGTAATATACCAATTTCAGGCCACCTACTGAGTTTACCCTCAATTAGCAAGTCATCACAACAGCCGTTTATTCATCTAGCATCGTTGAAGTCGTCTAGCTTTCAACAAAGTAAACACTGACGATTCAACTTCGGATTCAACTCACCACCTACACTTTTCCTTCTCCCAAGATCTTGTAGCTGGAGTTTTGGCTAATTTGCTATCATGCCAATTATATGATATTGTTTCTGCTATTCATGGTGTGAGAAGGAAATTCTGGTTCTTAAATTTGAAGTTCTTTGAATTGAACAGATCATTAGCATAAACGTGGCATACACATGTAATGAAAAGGTCAGAGAGATCGAAACCTACTTATACAAGCGGTAAATAACAAATTGTTGAAATAGCACACTTAAGTTTCGCCAGATTTTATAATGTGAAGAAGTAAAGATCACGTGGGCATAATGGAGAAGTTGATGCAGTAGCTCTCACATCCTCTTATTCTATTCTCTCTCTTTCTCTCTCACACACGTACACTCTTTCCCTCTCCATTACTTTACACATGTATGCATATATATATATATATATATATATAATACAAAAAATATATATGCATGTATACACACATATATGTATATACTTTCATCTACATGTGTATATAGATGCATATCAGGGTACAGGACGTTAGAACAATGAACTACAGACAACGGAACGAACACATAGGAAAACAGAAAGCCACTTGGAATTATTCATCAGCTTCCTCTATTCTAACTCGACGTTTCGAAGATAAGGCAGAGGGTAGAAATTGATATTAATCAATTAAAACCAGTGGTCTAGCATATTAAAAAAATCCGAAGATTAAAATTATGTTACATACAAAAATAAGAGGAATGACCAGCAAAAGTGGACTCCTATACGTAGGTTAACCGTTTTTTATTTAGTATTTTTTCATTTGATTTGCCCTTTTACAGTCTGTTGTGGCGCTAAATTTTTTACTGAGAACATTTTTTTTTTTCGTGGTTAGATGATTCGGCATTTATTTCTAGCATATAGGATTCCACTTTTGCTGGTCATCCCTCTTATTTTTGTATATATATATATACACACACACACAAACACACATATATATAATATATATATATGTGTGTGTGTGTGTGTGTGTGTGTGTGTGTGTGTGTGTGTGTGTGTACACACATATATATACATGAAACTAGTCTTTTTCGGAAACTTGTCTCTATCGCCGATCATTTTCCACTAATCAATGCCTTTATCGTACTTTTTTTTACTATTTCCATTTGTTCTTTGTTTGCCAAATAGCATGTTTCCTTGCTGCTGCTACATTCCGGAACCTCACTTCTACCGTTCCAAAAGTTGGACTTCTAGCCAGGTATGTTATATCATCCCAAATCTGCTTCAACGCCTTTTCTATTTTCTCTGTCGTGACGACATCAATTTTTCCTTTATTTATCGAATAGGTTCGGTAGTTTATCGTTTTCGCCCTTATTCCGTCTTTTACGTCTTGCTTCAGCTTCACTTCGAACCCGTCTCAGCTCATTTCTCCTTTGTGCTTTCCTAGTTCGCCGATATTCAGTTCCGTCTCCTTACACCTTGCTACATCAGCAAAATTCCTCCTCTCTGTTGTCAGCCTTTCGTCTATTATTTTCACAGCCTCCAACAACTCCTCCTCGGACGAAGATATGTCGGAATAATTGTCTTCAGACATTCTTTAACCGGCTGTCTCTTAGGAGAAGGGAAAGCAAAACCAAAACACGCAAATACTCAAATCGCTGCAAAGCAGCTCAAAAAGTTATTCTTCAAAAATCACCAGCACAAAATTACAAGTGGCACGCTCAAGACAATGCCAAGACAAAAAAACATCAGGACATGCAAAAGGAATTATTTTTTTATAACAGGCTTATATAGTCAAGAGGGAAGAACTAGTCCACGTTCTAAATAAAAAAAACAAAAAAACTTCCAGGTTTCAAATCACCCAAACGCAGACAAATAATCTTATTTATAATTTTATTTTTTATTTTTATTTCAGAGCAAATATTAGCAAACGTCTATTGTGTATTAGGGAATCCCTCACTATACTTACGCTGTTTGGGCCGAAAACTTTAAATAAATTCACTGAAGTGATCCCCTTCTGCAATCAGGTTTTCCTCCACTTTCTTGAAGGTATATAGAAATAAAAAATAAAACATATAAATAAGAGTATTTATCTGCGTTAGGGTGATTTGAAACCTGGAGGATTGCATTAGTTACTACAGCCAATTTGAATTTTTATTTTTTTTATTCATGACGTGGACTAGTTTTTTTTCTCTTGACTATATAAGTCTGGTATAAAAAAAATAATTCCTTTTGCATGTCTTAATGTTTGCTTGTAATTGTTACCTTAAGGAGGGGGTCATTACCGGAGTGCACTGTGACGTGTGCATGGACTACGGTGGTGAACCATTGAAATGGCCATAGCTGCTTGTGTGTATTTTGACCTATGTTTTTGACCAGTGGTTTTTATAAACTTTTGTAAGTTTGGTGAGCAAAAACGGATTTTACCTATGGAAGTCTGCTGTTATTACGTGTACCTTGAGGTGGTATATACATATATATGTACACACATGTATATATACACAGTTATATATATATACATGAAACTAGTCTTTTTCGGCAACTTGTCTCTATCGCCGATCACTTTCCTTCAATCAATGCCTTTATCGTTTTTTTTACTATATTCATATGTTCTTTGTTTACCAAATAACATGTTTCCTTGCTGCTGCTGCATTCCGGAACCTCACCTCTACCGTTCCAAAAGTCGTACCTCTAACCAGGTGTGTTATATCATCCCAAATCTGCCTCAACGCCTTTTCTATTTTCTCTGTCTTGACGACATCAATTTTTTCTTGTAATTGTTACCTCGAGGAGGGGGTCATCACCGGATTGCACTATGACGTGTATGGACTACGGTGGTGAACCCTTGAAATGGCCATAGCTGCTTGTGTGTGTGTTGACCTATGTTTTTGGTCAGTGGTTTTTATGAACTTTTGTAAGTCTGGTGAGCAAAAACGGATTTTACCTATGGAAGTTTGCTGCTATTACGTGTACCTTGAGGTAAGTACAGAATCTTCTAATATAACTTTAAATTATGTTAAATTATTTGAAAGTTTTTTTGTCATTTTAAAGTTTTGTCATCAGATATAGTATTTTAGCCGATGGACTATTATAGTATTCTAGTTTGCTTTATTTGTCTATTTTGAATTTTTAATCGCTTAATATTTTATTCGAATTGGAATTATAAAAAGATACATATATATATTGTTATATATTTTTAACTTTATTTTAATTTTATTTGTAGGTTATTAGTAGAAAAAAATATAGAGATATATAAATTTTTATATTGTGTGTTCTATGTTGTATTTTATATTTTTATATATATTTTCTTATGTATTTGTGGACTTTGATGTATTTCTTTATTTATGACCGTTTATTGAGGGGACTACTGTATGTTGAGTCGTTGACCCAAATGTAATGCTTTTATTCTGTAACTAATTATTTTTTATCCCTGCCTCAACTAACTTGAGCACCTCTATATGCAGCCCTGTAAAAAATTAATTTGTTTCCTAATAAGAAACGATTACTATTACCTATATATGTATATATATATGTATATATATATGTATATATATATGTATATATATATGTATATATATATGTATATATATATGTATATATATATGTATATATATATGTATATATATATGTATATATATATGTATATATATATGTATATATATATGTATATATATATGTATATATATATATATATATATATATGTATATATATATATATGTATATATGTATATATATATATATATGTATATATATATATATGTATATATGTATATATATGTATATATATATATATATGTATATATATATATGTATATATATATATGTATATATATATATGTATATATATATATATATATA
>NC_142948.1:28739018-28751710 GCF_046866305.1 Octopus bimaculoides | reverse complement strand
GTTTATTTGCTCGATTCGTTCGTTCGTTCGTACGCACGTAAGTTTATTTGCTCGTTCGTTCGTTCGTTCGTACGCACGTAAGTTTATTTGCTCGTTCGTTCGTTCGTTCGTACGCACGTAAGTTTATTTGTTCGTTCGTTCGTTCGTTCGTACGCACGTAAGTTTATTTGTTCGTTCGTTCGTTCGTTCGTACGCACGTAAGTTTATTTGTTCGTTCGTTCGTTCGTTCGTACGCACGTAAGTTATTTGTTCGTTCGTTCGTTCGTTCGTACGCACGTAAGTTTATTTGTTCGTTCGTTCGTTCGTTCGTACGCACGTAAGTTTATTTGTTCGTTCGTTCGTTCGTTCGTACGCACGTAAGTTTATTTGTTCGTTCGTTCGTTCGTTCGTACGCACGTAAGTTTATTTGTTCGTTCGTTCGTTCGTTTCGTACGCACGTAAGTTTATTTGTTCGTTCGTTCGTTCGTTCGTACGCACGTAAGTTTATTTGTTCGTTCGTTCGTTCGTTCGTACGCACGTAAGTTTATTTGTTCGTTCGTTCGTTCGTTCGTACGCACGTAAGTTTATTTGTTCGTTCGTTCGTAAGTTTATTTGTTTGTTCGTTCGTAAGTTTATTTGTTTGTTCGTTCGTAAGTTTATTTGTTTGTTCGTTCGTAAGTTTATTTGTTTGTTCGTTCGTAAGTTTATTTGTTTGTTCGTTCGTAAGTTTATTTGTTTGTTCGTTCGTAAGTTTATTTGTTTGTTCGTTCGTAAGTTTATTTGTTTGTTCGTTCGTAAGTTTATTTGTTTGTTCGTTCGTAAGTTTATTTGTTTGTTCGTTCGTAAGTTTATTTGTTTGTTCGTTCGTAAGTTTATTTGTTTGTTCGTTCGTAAGTTTATTTGTTTGTTCGTTCGTAAGTTTATTTGTTTGTTCGTTCGTAAGTTTATTTGTTCGTTCGTTCGTAAGTTTATTTGTTTGTTCGTTCGTAAGTTTATTTGTTTGTTCGTTCGTAAGTTTATTTGTTTGTTCGTTCGTAAGTTTATTTGTTTGTTCGTTCGTAAGTTTATTTGTTTGTTCGTTCGTAAGTTTATTTGTTTGTTCGTTCGTAAGTTTATTTGTTTGTTCGTTCGTAAGTTTATTTGTTTGTTCGTTCGTAAGTTTATTTGTTTGTTCGTTCGTAAGTTTATTTGTTTGTTCGTTCGTAAGTTTATTTGTTTGTTCGTTCGTAAGTTTATTTGTTTGTTCGTTCGTAAGTTTATTTGTTTGTTCGTTCGTAAGTTTATTTGTTTGTTCGTTCGTAAGTTTATTTGTTTGTTCGTTCGTAAGTTTATTTGTTTGTTCGTTCGTAAGTTTATTTGTTTGTTCGTTCGTAAGTTTATTTGTTTGTTCGTTCGTAAGTTTATTTGTTTGTTCGTTCGTAAGTTTATTTGTTTGTTCGTTCGTAAGTTTATTTGTTTGTTCGTTCGTAAGTTTATTTGTTTGTTCGTTCGTAAGTTTATTTGTTTGTTCGTTCGTAAGTTTATTTGTTTGTTCGTTCGTAAGTTTATTTGTTTGTTCGTTCGTAAGTTTATTTGTTTGTTCGTTCGTAAGTTTATTTGTTTGTTCGTTCGTAAGTTTATTTGTTTGTTCGTTCGTAAGTTTATTTGTTTGTTCGTTCGTAAGTTTATTTGTTTGTTCGTTCGTAAGTTTATTTGTTTGTTCGTTCGTAAGTTTATTTGTTTGTTCGTTCGTAAGTTTATTTGTTTGTTCGTTCGTAAGTTTATTTGTTTGTTCGTTCGTAAGTTATTGTTTGTTCGTTCGTAAGTTTATTTGTTTGTTCGTTCGTAAGTTTATTTGTTTGTTCGTTCGTAAGTTTATTTGTTTGTTCGTTCGTAAGTTTATTTGTTTGTTCGTTCGTTCGTTCGTACGTACGTAAGTTTATTTGTTTGTTCGTTCGTTCGTTCGTACGTACGTAAGTTTATTTGTTGTTCGTTCGTTCGTTCGTACGTACGTAAGTTTATTTGTTTGTTCGTTCGTTCGTTCGTACGTACGTAAGTTTATTTGTTTGTTCGTTCGTTCGTTCGTACGTACGTAAGTTTATTTGTTTGTTCGTTCGTTCGTTCGTACGTACGTAAGTTTATTTGTTCGTTCGTTCGTTCGTTCGTACGTACGTAAGTTTATTTGTTCGTTCGTTCGTTCGTTCGTACGCACGTAAGTTTATTTGTTCGTTCGTTCGTTCGTTCGTACGCACGTAAGTTTATTTGTTCGTTCGTTCGTTCGTTCGTACGCACGTAAGTTTATTTGTTCGTTCGTTCGTTCGTTCGTACGCACGTAAGTTTATTTGTTCGTTCGTTCGTACGCACGTAAGTTTATTTGTTCGTTCGTTCGTACGCACGTAAGTTTATTTGTTCGTTCGTTCGTTCGTACGCACGTAAGTTTATTTGTTCGTTCGTTCGTTCGTTCGTACGCACGTAAGTTTATTTGTTCGTTCGTTCGTTCGTTCGTACGCACGTAAGTTTATTTGTTCGTTCGTTCGTTCGTTCGTACGCACGTAAGTTTATTTGTTCGTTCGTTCGTTCGTTCGTACGCACGTAAGTTTATTTGTTCGTTCGTTCGTTCGTTCGTACGCACGTAAGTTTATTTGTTCGTTCGTTCGTTCGTTCGTACGCACGTAAGTTTATTTGTTCGTTCGTTCGTTCGTTCGTACGCACGTAAGTTTATTTGTTCGTTCGTTCGTTCGTTCGTACGCACGTAAGTTTATTTGTTCGTTCGTTCGTTCGTTCGTACGCACGTAAGTTTATTTGTTCGTTCGTTCGTTCGTTCGTACGCACGTAAGTTTATTTGTTCGTTCGTTCGTTCGTTCGTACGCACGTAAGTTTATTTGTTCGTTCGTTCGTTCGTTCGTACGCACGTAAGTTTATTTGTTCGTTCGTTCGTTCGTTCGTACGCACGTAAGTTTATTTGTTCGTTCGTTCGTTCGTTCGTACGCACGTAAGTTTATTTGTTCGTTCGTTCGTTCGTTCGTACGCACGTAAGTTTATTTGTTCGTTCGTTCGTTCGTTCGTACGCACGTAAGTTTATTTGTTCGTTCGTTCGTTCGTTCGTACGCACGTAAGTTTATTTGTTCGTTCGTTCGTTCGTTCGTACGCACGTAAGTTTATTTGTTCGTTCGTTCGTTCGTTCGTACGCACGTAAGTTTATTTGTTCGTTCGTTCGTTCGTTCGTACGCACGTAAGTTTATTTGTTCGTTCGTTCGTTCGTTCGTACGCACGTAAGTTTATTTGTTCGTTCGTTCGTTCGTTCGTACGCACGTAAGTTTATTTGTTCGTTCGTTCGTAAGTTTATTTGTTCGTTCGTTCGTAAGTTTATTTGTTCGTTCGTTCGTAAGTTTATTTGTTTGTTCGTTCGTAAGTTTATTTGTTTGTTCGTTCGTAAGTTTATTTGTTTGTTCGTTCGTAAGTTTATTTGTTTGTTCGTTCGTAAGTTTATTTGTTTGTTCGTTCGTAAGTTTATTTGTTTGTTCGTTCGTAAGTTTATTTGTTTGTTCGTTCGTAAGTTTATTTGTTTGTTCGTTCGTAAGTTTATTTGTTTGTTCGTTCGTAAGTTTATTTGTTTGTTCGTTCGTAAGTTTATTTGTTTGTTCGTTCGTAAGTTTATTTGTTTGTTCGTTCGTAAGTTTATTTGTTTGTTCGTTCGTAAGTTTATTTGTTTGTTCGTTCGTAAGTTTATTTGTTTGTTCGTTCGTAAGTTTATTTGTTTGTTCGTTCGTAAGTTTATTTGTTTGTTCGTTCGTAAGTTTATTTGTTTGTTCGTTCGTAAGTTTATTTGTTTGTTCGTTCGTAAGTTTATTTGTTTGTTCGTTCGTAAGTTTATTTGTTTGTTCGTTCGTAAGTTTATTTGTTTGTTCGTTCGTAAGTTTATTTGTTTGTTCGTTCGTTCGTACGTAAGTTTATTTGTTTGTTCGTTCGTTCGTACGTAAGTTTATTTGTTTGTTCGTTCGTTCGTACGTAAGTTTAATTGTTTGTTCGTTCGTTCGTACGTAAGTTTATTTGTTTGTTCGTTCGTAAGTTTATTTGTTTGTTCGTTCGTAAGTTTATTTGTTTGTTCGTTCGTAAGTTTATTTGTTTGTTCGTTCGTAAGTTTATTTGTTTGTTCGTTCGTAAGTTTATTTGTTTGTTCGTTCGTTCGTACGTAAGTTTATTTGTTTGTTCGTTCGTTCGTACGTAAGTTTATTTGTTTGTTCGTTCGTTCGTACGTAAGTTTATTTGTTTGTTCGTTCGTTCGTACGTAAGTTTATTTGTTTGTTCGTTCGTTCGTACCTAAGTTTATTTGTTTGTTCGTTCGTTCGTACCTAAGTTTATTTGTTTGTTCGTTCGTTCGTACCTAAGTTTATTTGTTTGTTCGTTCGTTCGTACCTAAGTTTATTTGTTTGTTCGTTCGTTCGTACCTAAGTTTATTTGTTTGTTCGTTCGTTCGTACCTAAGTTTATTTGTTTGTTCGTTCGTTCGTACGTAAGTTTATTTGTTTGTTCGTTCGTTCGTACGTAAGTTTATTTGTTTGTTCGTTCGTTCGTACGTAAGTTTATTTGTTTGTTCGTTCGTTCGTACGTAAGTTTATTTGTTTGTTCGTTCGTTCGTACGTAAGTTTATTTGTTTGTTCGTTCGTTCGTACGTAAGTTTATTTGTTTGTTCGTTCGTTCGTACGTAAGTTTATTTGTTTGTTCGTTCGTTCGTACGTAAGTTTATTTGTTTGTTCGTTCGTTTGTACGTAAGTTTATTTGTTTGTTCGTTCGTTCGTACGTAAGTTTATTTGTTTGTTCGTTCGTTCGTACGTAAGTTTATTTGTTTGTTCGTTCGTTCGTACGTAAGTTTATTTGTTTGTTCGTTCGTTCGTACGTAAGTTTATTTGTTTGTTCGTTCGTTCGTACGTAAGTTTATTCGTTTGTTCGTTCGTTCGTACGTAAGTTTATTCGTTTGTTCGTTCGTTCGTACGTAAGTTTATTCGTTTGTTCGTTCGTTCGTACGTAAGTTTATTCGTTTGTTCGTTCGTTCGTACGTAATTTTATTTGTTTGTTCGTTCGTAAGTTTATTTGTTTGTTCGTTCGTAAGTTTATTTGTTTGTTCGTTCGTAAGTTTATTTGTTTGTTCGTTCGTAAGTTTATTTGTTTGTTCGTTCGTAAGTTTATTTGTTTGTTCGTTCGTAAGTTTATTTGTTTGTTCGTTCGTAAGTTTATTTGTTTGTTCGTTCGTAAGTTTATTTGTTTGTTCGTTCGTAAGTTTATTTGTTTGTTCGTTCGTAAGTTTATTTGTTTGTTCGTTCGTAAGTTTATTTGTTTGTTCGTTCGTAAGTTTATTTGTTTGTTCGTTCGTAAGTTTATTTGTTTGTTCGTTCGTAAGTTTATTTGTTTGTTCGTTCGTAAGTTTATTTGTTTGTTCGTTCGTAAGTTTATTTGTTTGTTCGTTCGTAAGTTTATTTGTTTGTTCGTTCGTAAGTTTATTTGTTTGTTCGTTCGTAAGTTTATTTGTTTGTTCGTTCGTAAGTTTATTTGTTTGTTCGTTCGTAAGTTTATTTGTTTGTTCGTTCGTAAGTTTATTTGTTTGTTCGTTCGTAAGTTTATTTGTTTGTTCGTTCGTAAGTTTATTTGTTTGTTCGTTCGTAAGTTTATTTGTTTGTTCGTTCGTAAGTTTATTTGTTTGTTCGTTCGTAAGTTTATTTGTTTGTTCGTTCGTAAGTTTATTTGTTTGTTCGTTCGTAAGTTTATTTGTTTGTTCGTTCGTAAGTTTATTTGTTTGTTCGTTCGTAAGTTTATTTGTTTGTTCGTTCGTAAGTTTATTTGTTTGTTCGTTCGTAAGTTTATTTGTTTGTTCGTTCGTAAGTTTATATGTTTGTTCGTTCGTAAGTTTATTTGTTTGTTCGTTCGTAAGTTTATTTGTTTGTTCGTTCGTAAGTTTATTTGTTTGTTCGTTCGTAAGTTTATTTGTTTGTTCGTTCGTAAGTTTATTTGTTTGTTCGTTCGTAAGTTTATTTGTTTGTTCGTTCGTAAGTTTATTTGTTTGTTCGTTCGTAAGTTTATTTGTTTGTTCGTTCGTAAGTTTATTTGTTTGTTCGTTCGTAAGTTTATTTGTTTGTTCGTTCGTAAGTTTATTTGTTTGTTCGTTCGTAAGTTTATTTGTTTGTTCGTTCGTAAGTTTATTTGTTTGTTCGTTCGTAAGTTTATTTGTTTGTTCGTTCGTAAGTTTATTTGTTTGTTCGTTCGTAAGTTTATTTGTTTGTTCGTTCGTTCGTTCGTACGTACGTAAGTTTATTTGTTTGTTCGTTCGTTCGTTCGTACGTACGTAAGTTTATTTGTTTGTTCGTTCGTTCGTTCGTACGTACGTAAGTTTATTTGTTTGTTCGTTCGTTCGTTCGTACGTACGTAAGTTTATTTGTTTGTTCGTTCGTTCGTTCGTACGTACGTAAGTTTATTTGTTTGTTCGTTCGTTCGTTCGTACGTACGTAAGTTTATTTGTTCGTTCGTTCGTTCGTTCGTACGTACGTAAGTTTATTTGTTCGTTCGTTCGTTCGTTCGTACGCACGTAAGTTTATTTGTTCGTTCGTTCGTTCGTTCGTACGCACGTAAGTTTATTTGTTCGTTCGTTCGTTCGTTCGTACGCACGTAAGTTTATTTGTTCGTTCGTTCGTTCGTTCGTACGCACGTAAGTTTATTTGTTCGTTCGTTCGTACGCACGTAAGTTTATTTGTTCGTTCGTTCGTACGCACGTAAGTTTATTTGTTCGTTCGTTCGTACGCACGTAAGTTTATTTGTTCGTTCGTTCGTACGCACGTAAGTTTATTTGTTCGTTCGTTCGTTCGTTCGTACGCACGTAAGTTTATTTGTTCGTTCGTTCGTTCGTTCGTACGCACGTAAGTTTATTTGTTCGTTCGTTCGTACGCACGTAAGTTTATTTGTTCGTTCGTTCGTTCGTTCGTACGCACGTAAGTTTATTTGTTCGTTCGTTCGTTCGTTCGTACGCACGTAAGTTTATTTGTTCGTTCGTTCGTTCGTTCGTACGCACGTAAGTTTATTTGTTCGTTCGTTCGTTCGTTCGTACGCACGTAAGTTTATTTGTTCGTTCGTTCGTTCGTTCGTACGCACGTAAGTTTATTTGTTCGTTCGTTCGTTCGTTCGTACGCACGTAAGTTTATTTGTTCGTTCGTTCGTTCGTTCGTACGCACGTAAGTTTATTTGTTCGTTCGTTCGTTCGTTCGTACGCACGTAAGTTTATTTGTTCGTTCGTTCGTTCGTTCGTACGCACGTAAGTTTATTTGTTCGTTCGTTCGTTCGTTCGTACGCACGTAAGTTTATTTGTTCGTTCGTTCGTTCGTTCGTACGCACGTAAGTTTATTTGTTCGTTCGTTCGTTCGTTCGTACGCACGTAAGTTTATTTGTTCGTTCGTTCGTTCGTTCGTACGCACGTAAGTTTATTTGTTCGTTCGTTCGTTCGTTCGTACGCACGTAAGTTTATTTGTTCGTTCGTTCGTTCGTTCGTACTCACGTAAGTTTATTTGTTCGTTCGTTCGTTCGTTCGTACGCACGTAAGTTTATTTGTTCGTTCGTTCGTTCGTTCGTACGCACGTAAGTTTATTTGTTCGTTCGTTCGTTCGTTCGTACGCACGTAAGTTTATTTGTTCGTTCGTTCGTTCGTTCGTACGCACGTAAGTTTATTTGTTCGTACGCACGTAAGTTTATTTGTTCGTTCGTTCGTAAGTTTATTTGTTCGTTCGTTCGTAAGTTTATTTGTTTGTTCGTTCGTAAGTTTATTTGTTTGTTCGTTCGTAAGTTTATTTGTTTGTTCGTTCGTAAGTTTATTTGTTTGTTCGTTCGTAAGTTTATTTGTTTGTTCGTTCGTAAGTTTATTTGTTTGTTCGTTCGTAAGTTTATTTGTTTGTTCGTTCGTAAGTTTATTTGTTTGTTCGTTCGTAAGTTTATTTGTTTGTTCGTTCGTAAGTTTATTTGTTTGTTCGTTCGTAAGTTTATTTGTTTGTTCGTTCGTAAGTTTATTTGTTTGTTCGTTCGTAAGTTTATTTGTTTGTTCGTTCGTTCGTACGTAAGTTTATTTGTTTGTTCGTTCGTTCGTACGTAAGTTTATTTGTTTGTTCGTTCGTTCGTACGTAAGTTTAATTGTTTGTTCGTTCGTTCGTACGTAAGTTTATTTGTTTGTTCGTTCGTTCGTACGTAAGTTTATTTGTTTGTTCGTTCGTTCGTACGTAAGTTTATTTGTTTGTTCGTTCGTAAGTTTATTTGTTTGTTTGTTCGTAAGTTTATTTGTTTGTTCGTTCGTAAGTTTATTTGTTTGTTCGTTCGTAAGTTTATTTGTTTGTTCGTTCGTAAGTTTATTTGTTTGTTCGTTCGTTCGTACGTAAGTTTATTTGTTTGTTCGTTCGTTCGTACGTAAGTTTATTTGTTTGTTCGTTCGTTCGTACGTAAGTTTATTTGTTTGTTCGTTCGTTCGTACGTAAGTTTATTTGTTTGTTCGTTCGTTCGTACCTAAGTTTATTTGTTTGTTCGTTCGTTCGTACCTAAGTTTATTTGTTTGTTCGTTCGTTCGTACCTAAGTTTATTTGTTTGTTCGTTCGTTCGTACCTAAGTTTATTTGTTTGTTCGTTCGTTCGTACGTAAGTTTATTTGTTTGTTCGTTCGTTCGTACGTAAGTTTATTTGTTTGTTCGTTCGTTCGTACGTAAGTTTATTTGTTTGTTCGTTCGTTCGTACGTAAGTTTATTTGTTTGTTCGTTCGTTCGTACGTAAGTTTATTTGTTTGTTCGTTCGTTCGTACGTAAGTTTATTTGTTTGTTCGTTCGTTCGTACGTAAGTTTATTTGTTTGTTCGTTCGTTCGTACGTAAGTTTATTTGTTTGTTCGTTCGTTCGTACGTAAGTTTATTTGTTTGTTCGTTCGTTCGTACGTAAGTTTATTTGTTTGTTCGTTCGTTTGTACGTAAGTTTATTTGTTTGTTCGTTCGTTCGTACGTAAGTTTATTTGTTTGTTCGTTCGTTCGTACGTAAGTTTATTTGTTTGTTCGTTCGTTCGTACGTAAGTTTATTTGTTTGTTCGTTCGTTCGTACGTAAGTTTATTTGTTTGTTCGTTCGTTCGTACGTAAGTTTATTCGTTTGTTCGTTCGTTCGTACGTAAGTTTATTCGTTTGTTCGTTCGTTCGTACGTAAGTTTATTCGTTTGTTCGTTCGTTCGTACGTAAGTTTATTCGTTTGTTCGTTCGTTCGTACGTAAGTTTATTCGTTTGTTCGTTCGTTCGTACGTAAGTTTATTCGTTTGTTCGTTCGTTCGTACGTAAGTTTATTCGTTTGTTCGTTCGTTCGTACGTAAGTTTATTCGTTTGTTCGTTCGTTCGTACGTAAGTTTATTCGTTTGTTCGTTCGTACGTAAGTTTATTCGTTTGTTCGTTCGTACGTAAGTTTATTCGTTTGTTCGTTCGTACATGCGTACCTACGTTCATTCGCTAGTTCGTTCGTTCGTGCTTACGTGCGTACATACTTACGTGCGTACATACTTACGTGCGTACATACTTACGTGCGTACATACTTACGTGCGTACATAGTACGTTCGTTCGTTGGAACGTTCGCTTTTTCTTTTCTGCATTCCTACGTAAGTACGTTGGATCGTTAGTTCGTTCCTTCGTAGGTACGTACGCATGTTGCTACGTTCGATCGTTCTTCCGATCGTACGTACGTTCGTTCGATCGTTCGTTCGTACTGCCGATCGTATGTACGTTCGTTCGTTATTTCATTCGTTCGTTCGTTCCATCGTAAGTACGTAATTACGTACGTACGATATTTCGTTCGTTCCTACATACGCATGTTCATTCGTACGTTCGTTCGTACGTTCGTTCGTTCGTTCGTTCGTACATTCGTTTGCTCCTTCATTTTGTTTGTTCGTCGTTCGTTCGTTCTTTCATCCGCACGTACGTTCGTTCGTCTGTTCGATCGTTCGTACGTACGTATATACGTACGTTCATTCGTTATTTCGTTAGTAAGAACGTAGGCTCCTGAGTTTCTTCTTGCGTTCGTTCGTTCGTACATACGTAATAACGTAGGTACGTACTTTCGTACGTACGTAAGTACGTTTTTTCATTCTTTGGTTCCTTCGTAAGTTCGTTCGTTCGTTCTTAACTAAGTTCTTTCTTTTCTTTCGTTCGTTCGTTCCTTCTATTGTTTCTTCGATCGTTCGTTCATATATATATTTATATATATATATATATTTATATATATATTTAATGGCCATGGTGAATACAGCCAACGCTGCACCACAAACGACAATGACTGGAGAACAGACAAGAAGACGGTAAACACAAACAGGCTTCAAGTCCAAACACGTCACACAGAGAAAAAGAAACAGATCTGTAAATTCTACCTAAATGGAACCTGCTGGCACGGGGAAAAGGGACGAAACTGCAAATTTGCCCATCGCAAACACCACCAGCTAAACAAGGTAGATAACCACTTACAATAAAATAAGCGGGAGCGCAGAAAAGGGAAACCAGAAAGCTTAAATCTACGTACACATAATCCACCGAATACCAACAGGATTCACATAGAGAGAAGTCCGTATATTCCTTCTGCTCCCCAAAAAAGGCTATATGCAGAGGCTGTACGAACTGCAGTAGCTGAGCAGCAAGCTTTTTTAAGCGTGGCCCAGAAAATGGTACAACAGTTAACGTGGATGCAGAGGGTACAGAGTCAACGCCACACGAACCATTGTCCAAGACCACCACAGATGATGGATCAGGGATGGCCACCGCTAACACCAGGAACCCCTGCACAGATATTACACCCATATTCCTACTGAATATCCGGGGCTTATTATGAACAGGCGGCAAAGACAAGTTCCTATACTTGAAAGACCTAGTAACATGCAATCAAGCAATATGCATGGTGCTTACCGAAACGCATCTAACACCTAATATAGCAGATGCGGAGATAAATATACCAGAGTATGCCGTACTCCGAACAGACAGAAGGGATAGAAGTCATGGGGGAGTTGCAATGTACATCCGAGAAAATGTCACACCCCTATTACTACTATCACACTCAAACTCTGTATGTGATACCTTAATAGTACACATGAAAGAAATTGATGTAGTTGTATGCTCAACATACCGTCCACCAAATACCGCAAAGCAGGAAGGTAAATTTGAGGACAGCCTCAGACGCATAGAAGAGGTCCTGACAAATCTGGACCAACACATCAATATACTTTTCCTAGGCGACTTTAACCTCCCAAATGTTAAATGGCCTGAAGGTCACATCCTCTCTGGGATGTCGCTGCATGAACAAAGCCAGGCAAAATCATTGCTAGAACTATCCAACATGCTGTTCATGGAACAAGTGATACTCCAACCAACCAGGGGAAGCAATATTTTAGATCTCTGCTTCACAAACAATGTGAGCCTAATCCATAATGTGAAAATAACGCCCACATCTCTCTCAGATCATAACATTATAGAATTAACTATGTATAGTCCTAGACAACCCACTGACACCCACCCCAAGCAATATCCAGCCTGAATTTCCACAGGGCGGACTGGAAGTCAATTCGCAGAGAGATTCGAAATCAAAACTGGCATGACAGCCTTTCTATACAAGACAATGACCTCAAACTAAGTCATTTTATGTCAACCATACAAGACATATGCACCAAATACGTGCCATATAGAAAAACCAGCAAACATGCCAATAGAATTCCTAGAGACAAGAAAATCCTTATGAGACACATAATAAAGGTCTCAAACCAGTTTAATAGAGAACTGGAGGATAGAAAAAGGGCTAAATTAAAACTAACACTGTTAGAAATAGAAAACAAGATTAAACTCTCCCATGAAAAGGAGAGAACAGAGGAGAAGAGAGCAGTAGAAAGCATAAAAACAAACCCCAAGGCTTTCTATAGATTTGTAAAAGAGACTGCTACGGTACAGTATAAGATAGGACCCCTATTCCTGCCTAACGGCTCACTGACTGCAGATCCCACATGGATAAGTGAAGTGCTCAGTACACAATTCAAGAGTGTCTTCACTTATCCTCTGAGTCACATGCAGATAAAGAACCCAGCTGATTTCTTTGACAATAGCACTCAGCAGAAAAAGACTGCATCCATTACCTACATTGACATTGAAGAGGAAGATGTAATAGCTGCTATAAATGAAATGAGCTAAAATTCGGCAACTGGTCCCGATGGTTTCCCAGCTGTCCTATTAAAGTCGTGTAAACAAGAATTAGCAGGACCACTCCGGATACTCTTCCAGAGTTTCCTTGCAAATGGTAAACTTCCCAAAAAGCTGAAGGAAGGCACCATATGTCCTATCCATAAAGGTGGAAGCAGAGCAGAGGCTGGGAACTACAGGCCCATCTCTCTGACTTCACATATTAGCAAAGTCATGGAACGAATTGTCAGAAGGAGATTGATTGCGTTCCTAGAAGAAAATGACTTGCTGAATGAGACCCAGCATGGTTTCCGTCCAGGTAGAAGCTGCCTCACGCAGCTCTTGCAGCATTATGACTCGGTCCTGAAGCAGCTACTGAACCATTCAAATGTTGATGTGATATATCTCGACTTTGCAAAAGCCTTTGACAAAGTTGATCATGGCTTGATATGTCACAAGCTGCGAAACCTTGGCATAGCTGGTAAATTAGGAGAGTGGCTGCATGACTTCCTGAATGGTAGAAGTCAGACAATTGCAGCC
>NC_142948.1:28726518-28734018 GCF_046866305.1 Octopus bimaculoides | reverse complement strand
AATGAATGCATGAATGTGATCCGCTCGATATCCATAGATTTTATGGAGTGTACTGTAATAATATCAGGAATACGGACTATGGTCTTAAGAAATACATCAACTGTGGAAACGCGCGTAGCAATGCATTAAAATATTCATAATTACATCGATGGATTATTATTATTATTATTACTATTACTATTAGAGGTTTGGCTGTATATTCTATTTACATCGTGAATGTTTATCAATGTCATGATAAGTCTCTCTTCTGTTACATTTGGACGAACTAAACCACGTTTTATGAGTCCTCTGTTACGGAGTCTTTAGAATCATTTCAATGTCGGACAAAATATGTCATAGCATTTGGTTTTATTCCTTTACATTCTGACTACTGGTTTTCATTTTGCTTTTTATCCTCCTCGGTTTAATAAAGTAAAGAACACCATGTAAATATGTGCTATAGTTGACAAGATATTGAATTTGCCATCGTAACGTAGCTAATGCTAGAAGAGGTAGGACTGATGTCAAGAAATATATCTATATTATGGTATATTTGTATATTCTTTATAAGAATTTCTTTTATGCATTCAATTTGTGTTTGCCATATCTATGTTTAAAAAACTAAATTATTTCAATTTTTTTCTTTTTTTCAGTTCATATTCAATATACGTCTTCATTATATTGTTTTGGAATAACTAATTTACAGAATTAAAACTCTTTCGAACTGTATTCTTCTCGTGACATTTTAACGTTCTCCGTTCCAATCCCGCCAAAATCAACTTTGATATATTTTAATGCTTATGTCGTTAATAAAATAAGCAGCAATTGAGTTGGTACTAAGGTCGGTGTATAAGTGCTCCCTTACGAAATATTGATATGGCTTATTAGCCATCCATGGATACCGCTGACCTTTCAAAGGTCAAGAAATTAATTCCCTCCTTGCTCATCTGTTGCTAAATTAATATTAATAAGAAAATTGATTTGAACAAATTGGTATCTATTTTTATATAAAAAAAACGAAGACTTAATATTTTTATCACTTTCCAATTAATCTTTATTCATTACTATTTATTCATGTTATTATATTTTTATATCACACACTACATACACATACATACACACACACCTACACCTACACCTACACACACACACACACACACACACACAGTGCATTGCAATGGTCTTATTTCTTGAAATCCAATTTTATTGGAAAAGATTTATTATCCTAATTTAAAATAAGTATTTTTCCATTAAGATTTATGTTTTGTAATTTTTGTTAATCCAATTAGCTTTAAGAACACGTATTGCTATTTTAATTTGACTTCCTCCAATGAAAGCTAAATTTGAAAATTTCTATTAAGACTTCTTCTAATATATCTTGTGATATCATAGTGTACAGTATATAGAAGTCAAATTTATCTCGTCTATCTTTTATTTTCAAGAAGTTTCAATTATCTATTATTTTTATAACTGTATTAACATTCTTGATAATCCAATATATATTATCCTTATATCAGCATTTGCATCTATTATGATATTCTGCACAATATTTTTAAGTGCCAACTTTAGTAAATATGCTATTAATTTTGATAGACGTCATATATATATATATATATATATATATATATATATATACATACTCATACATATATTAGAAAATTACAAAGTTTCCTTTTGCTTGGATTTTATAAATATTTCGAATCAACGATATTCTGTGACAAGTTCTCAGAATAATTAAATTTTGTGATTTGATTTCTCAGAACGGCATCAAGTCAAATACTTAGGTAAGGTTTATAATCGATCTAAAGATGTCACTGTATTTGCTAAAGATTCGACTCAATCTCCACAGAATATTGCCAATATTTTTCTATTTATTTAACAATTTGGATTTCCGAGTTGTTTCCTAGAAATTAGAATTAAACCGCTGTTTTACTAAGGTTGTTATCAAATTGAAAAATGATTTTTTGCTTCTCCATGAACAATACTAATCCTCACCAACCTACGTTCTTCATGCAGTAGACTTTCTTAGAAAATTTCCATCATATATATATATATATAAACTAAGCAACAAGGATATCCAAGGTTAATGCAGTACGATCGTTTCATCCGACTCCATTTAATTAAGCAATGTGAACATTACATCAAATATAAAAGGTAGAAAAATCTACAGCTGCACGAAGATATAGAAATTTAATGAAATTACATTTAAACAGGACATATTTTATAATTAAATCTGACCAAGTAGAAAAGAAGACTACAAGAAACCAATTTTGACTTAGCCAGATCCGTGCGTGCGTGCGCGTGCGCGTGTGCGTGCGCGTGCGTGTGCGTGTGTTTTATTCTTTTACTTGTTTCGGTCATTTGGCTGCGGCCATGCTGGAGCACCGCCTTTAGTCGAGCAAATCGACCCCAGGACTTATTCTTTGTAAGCCTAGTACATATTCTATCAGTCTCTTTGCCGATCCGCTAAGTTATGGTGACGTAAACACACCAGCATCGGTTGTCAAGCGATGTTGGGGAGCGGGGAGGACAAACACAGACACACAAACATATACACACATATACGGCGAGCTTCTTTCAGTTTCCGTCTACCAAATCCACTCAAAAGGCTTTGGTCGGCCCGAGGCTATAGTACAAGACACTTACCCAAGATGCCATGCAGTGGGCCTGAACCCGGAACCTTGTGGTTGGTAAACAAGCTACTTACCACACAGCCACTCCTGCGCCTGGTGGTGGTGGTGGTGCTGCTGCTGCTGCTACTACTGTTGACATTGCAGTTGTTTAGCTCCGTAGCAATCTTTATTGAGCCACACTTAGGTATTATAAACATGACTATCTCGTTTGTGCAGAAACCTTTTACGATATATTTGGTATTAAATTTTGGCACAAGGCCCGCAACGTTTGGATGAGTGTGTCAGTCGATTACACCCTCCCCAGTACGCAACTGGTACTTATTTCATCAATCCGAAAGTTTCGAGTGGAATGTCTATCTCCACGGAATTTGAACTCAGAATGTAAAGACGGACGAAATGCCGACGAGCTCTTTGACAGCCTGATAACGATTCTGCCAGCACGCCACCTTACCTTTTGGAAAATATTGGTTTCAAATTTTAGCACAAGGCCAGCAATATCGGGGAGTGGATAAGTTGAACGAAACACCCATTGTTTCCAGAAGTGAATTATCCAAACCTCAAATAATTCCTCTCATCACATGGCGATTATGCTCCCCCACTACTTCTGCTCATGATCAGAGATGCACATATCGTCAGCCACTAAGGGACACGCTCAACTGGTCAAGGTCAAAGAACTGACAAGCAGATCTGTGGTATTAAGCAGATTATTTGCTGTACCCCATCTTTTATACCAAGACAAAACAATGTACATGATAACACCTCCAAACAGTTAAGATAAAAAAATAGCCAAGGGAACCACTGCCTGGTACTGCATCAGGGAACAACTTATTATTATTACCATTATTATATGGTGAGCTGGCAGAATCATTAGCACGCTAGACGAAACGCTTAAACGGTATTTCGCCCGTCGCTGCGTTCTGAGTTCAAATTCCACCGTGGTCGACTTTGCCTTTCATCCTTTCGCAGTCGATAAATTAAATACCGGTTGCTTACATGGGTCAATCTAATCAAATGGCCTCTCCTCCCCCAAAATTTCAGGCCTAGTCTCTATATTAGAAGAAATTATTATTATTATTATTATCATTAATATTATTATTATGGTTTGACTCAGGCTTGGTCTTATTCCTGGTAGGATTTATGTGGGTAGCGGGTTACTACCTGTAAACCTAGGTATACGCAACTTTTCAGCAGTCTTTCAAGCGCTTAGAACCCCACTGATAATCCTTGCTGTTCCTAAGAGACAAACATTTTGTAGGACATCTAGATAGATAGATAGATAGATAGATAGATAGATAGATAGATAGATAGATAGATAGATAGATAGATAGATAGATAGATAGATATTCATATGTATGTATGTAATACTAAAGACTTGAACACGATTAAAATGTAAATTATTTCATTCCAGACCGGTTTTATACGCCATTCTTTCGAATTTCTGGAACGAATGCGTGAGTTATTTAAGTATATTTAAATCTAAATTAAATATAATTTTCTTATGTCGACAAATAGTATTTTAATTTTGTAAATAACAAATGTGGTGTCTATTTCGTTCTCTGATTTTATATTTAAATCTAAATAAAATATCATTTTTCTTATGTCGACAAATAGTATTTTAATTTTGTAAATAACAAATGTGGTGTCTATTTCGTTCTCTGATTTTAGAAGTTGATAAGGCTTCGCATCGATGGAGCAAAAGGAAATAAGAAGGAAGAACAGGAAGAAGAGAATTGTCAACATCTTAATGAAACAACCTCTTGAATGTATGATGCTTGAATTGGAAATCTTAAAACGTAAGTAAGGAAGAAGAAGAAAAATGAGAGGAGTAAATGAACGGACAGAACGAAAGTGATTGATGTTCACAGTTTAACTGTTCAGAGTGACAGAAATAGAAGAGGTTGATGAAAGCTAGATAGTGGATATCTTATTTGGTGATATATTGGGTAGTTCATTTATTGTAAAACCGTGGTAAATTTAAATCTATTTTTCTTTACATTTCTTTTCATTTTTTCTTTTTTTTTTTACTTTTTAACAAATTTACGGGATCTAATGAATGAAATTATGACAGTATATTTTAACAATTTATTTGTTTGTTTGTTCTATTTAAATTATATTGGATGATTTAGAGAGATTTAAAAAGAAAAATAAGAAAAAGTGATGTAGGAGAGATAGAGATGGGGTAGAAGGGAGAGATGTGGAAAAGGAGAGACGGGAAGAGACAGGGGGAGAAAGGGCAGGAATCAAAATCTAATTTCGTAAGTGGAATAATCCAATTGCTGAAATCTAACGGGAAAGTGAATATAGGGTGCCATGTTTTAGATAAATGTAAAATGTCGTACTTCGTCAACGCATCAGCTTCAAGTTTTTACAACTGGAAATCCAGTTGAAATAGAAGATAATGTTTTTTTGTGTCAATTGTAAATAGTTTTACTTAGTTATTTCGTCGAAAATAGACAAGAAAACGGTTTAAAAAAACCTTTGTAAATAAGAAATATCTAGACATTTAAAATTACTAGATATTTTCAATAACTAATATAATAGGTGCAGGAGTGGCTGTGTAGTAAGTAGCTTCCTTATCAACCACATAGTTCCGGGTTCAGTCCCATTGCGTGGCATCTTTGGAAAATGCCTTCTACTATAGCCTTGGGTTGACCAAAGCCTTGTAACTGGATTTGGTAGACGGAAATTGAAAGAAAATCGTCATATATATATATATATATATATATTTGTGTGTCTGTGTTTGTCCCCCCCCCCCAACATCGCTTCACGGCTGATGTTAGTGTGTTTACGTCCCTGTAACATAGCGGTTCGGCAAAAGAGACCGATACAATAAATACTAGGTTGAGGTCGATTTCATCGACTAAAGCCAGTGCTCCAGTATGACCGCAGTCAAATGAGACAAACAAATAAATGAGCAAAAGAGTAATTATTGAACGTGGCAAAGACAGAAATCAGATTGAATTTTTCTCATATTTGATTAAAAAAAAATTCAAAGTTGTGTTTCTTTTTGAAACTAATTTAATTGTAAGTGAAATAATTTTAGATTTGTAATTTTTTTTTTCTTTTCTTAATACAAAAGACAGTTTTGTGTAGTTTGAGAAAAATACCAATAAATTTGTGGCAGATAAGAAATGAATAAGAATACGGGACTAAAATCAGTTAAAATATAAGGAAAAGGATTGGAGGATTAAATAGAGTAAAGTCTAAATCTTTAAGTAGTTTAAGGTAACTATCACTTTAATTAAAGTACATGTAATATCGAGAAAATATTTTAGATGTGGATTTCTTTGAAAAGGAGTTTGAATCTACAATTAGCATGTAAATTTAGAAAAGAAAAGTCAGAGAAATAAGAAATGAGCGTAAGATTAAAGGACACTTAAGACCTAATAACGGTTTAAATGTTATGAAGGCCCGAAAGAGATATTTGACAAAAGTTGGGTTATAAAAACTTTGGGCTTTAAATATATGGAGACTTTTGGCAGATTTTGGTGGAGACACGAATAGAGAAATTACTTGTTTAACTAAATGAAAATGTTTAAGATTAATTATTTAATCTAGAATCAAGCAGAAGCTGAGAAACATGATGTCCGTGTATGACCATGTATGTATCTATGGTTATCGGTCTAAACCGGTATGTTCTTTTCCGTGAGTTTCTGTCAAAATGTAACTTTTGGGTGGAGATCACAAAAATAAAGAGCAGATTGAGAAAAATAGTTGGGGCGATGTAAAGAAATAATACACGTCAAGTTTGTTATTCCCCACATACAAGGCGTTCAGTTACTAAATGAATGTGTGTGAGAGAGAGAGAAAGGGAAATCTAAATAGAAACAGACAGAGTGATTAGGTGTGTTTAAATTTGCATTCAATGCATATTGATTTGACGTAGATGTATGTGAAAAGCTGTTGAGAATCGTTGCATGGATGTGGTGGATACGAATCTGTAATATTTGTACGTGCATAAATAACTTGAATCTGATAATAATGTACAACACATACGAGTGGCCTCAATGATCCTCAGTTTATCTATGTTGAAAACATGCAAACTGAATGCTTATATTAATGCACAAAATCAAACACCCACATTCTTTTACTGGTTGCAATAATTGGACCACCGTAAGGTGGGGATAGATAATTCGATACATATACATGCATACATACACACACACGAACACACACATGTCTATATTAGAATATACATATATATATATATATATAGAGAGAGAGAGAGAGAGAGAGAGAGAGAGAGAGAGAGAGAGAGAGAGAGAGAGAGAGAGAGAGAAGAGAGAGAGAGAGAGAGAAAGAGAGAAAGAGAGAGAAAGAGAGAAAGAGAGAGAGAGAGAGAGAGAAAAAGAGAGAGAAAGAGAGAGAGAAAAAGAGAGAGAAAGAGAGAGAGAAAAAGAGAGAGAAAGAGAGAGAGAAAGAGAGAGAGAAAGAGAGCGAGACAGATACATAGACACATTACACATGTACATACAGGATCATGTATCTGCGTTCATGTACTTAAATATGAACGTGCGCATACAGATGTACGTGAGTGCACGTGTGTGAGTATACATATTTTTTTCGTGTGTGTATATTTATACGTATATATATATATATATGTATATATGTATATATATCTGTATATATATGTGTGTGAATATATATGTATATATATATATGTGTGTGTGAATATATATGTATATATATATATGTGTGTGTGAATATATATGTATATATATATGTGTGTGTGAATATATATGTATATATATGTGTATATAAATATATATATATATATATGTGTATATAAATATATATATATATATGTGTGTGTGAATATATATGTATATATATATGTGTGTGTGAATATATATGTATATATATATGTGTGTGTGAATATATATGTATA
>NC_142948.1:28703839-28716339 GCF_046866305.1 Octopus bimaculoides | reverse complement strand
CAGCGAGTGTTCTGAAGTACTCCCATCGACAAGTCATTACTAGATATTATTAACCTTCACCTTCGTTTTCTTCTTTATTTATCAGCATCATCATCATCGTCAAAGTCATTACCTTGTTGTTATTATTATTATTAATGTTATTATTTCTATTGTAATTTCCCAAAATACTTTCCCGTGTTTATTCCTTCAGCAACAACTACAACAACAACTACTACTACCACCACCACCACCACAACTACCACCTCGACTATTACTACTACTACTACTACTACCATCCGCAAATTCCCATTACCTCAGCAACAATGTGATCACATTCGATAATGTAGTCCTAAAAAAGACTACCTGAACTCTACGTGATGGTCACAACTGGAGTGCTTTTGGCTCAAGCTTTACGACCTCAATGCCGTCCTGGCGTTAAAGAAGCACGCAAACACAGTTAACACCATCCCCGGCATCACCACCACCTACAACATCGCTCTCGTCACCTATATCACAATCACCAATATCCGCTCCCACCACCACCACCACCACTACCACCACCTATCAGTACTATCAGCAACATTTATACCTTTTATTGTTTACTTGTTTCGGTCACTGGACGGCAGCCATGCTGGACCACCGCCTCGATGTTTTTAAGTGAAGCATCTAGACTCCAGAAGATCTTTTCTTCTTTGATCTGTTTTAGGATAATGTTAACTAGAGCAGGGCCTGTTGAAGAAAAGAAATTGTGTTGCAGTGAATTTATGACGTGATCCTGAATTGTGTAAGGCACGTAGTCCCAGCCTTGAATGAATTCTGAATCTAATGTTATATTGTTGACCAGAGGATACTGTGTAATTCCATAACAGATAGACTTATGCACTACAGCCAAATGTAGGCCAATTGGTTACATAGTCTTAACACCAGTCTTCAGAATCAACAGACACATTGTAATCACTTCACCATATCTACCGCTCGGTCTCATCTTCTCAACCCTAACTAGTTGAGTATCACATCTATTTCTTATTTCTTTATTGCCCACAAGGGGCTAAACACAGAGGGGACAAACAAGGACATACAAAGGGATTAAGTCAATTTCATCAACCCTAGTGCGTAACTGGTACTTATTTAATCGACCCCGAAAGGATGAAAGGCTAAGTCGACCTCGGCGGAATTTGAACTCAGAACGTAAAGACAGACGAAATACCGCTAAGCATTTCGCCCGGCCTGCTAACGTTTCTGCAAGTTCTCCGCCTTTGATACATCTATTTCTACTCTTCAAGCTATCCAATCCCAATATAGGTCTTATTCCTAGCATTTTCACGATCAAGCAACAAACTTGCTCCTTCGATTTCTCTCCTTGGCAAGCTGTACTCAACAAAAGTCAAATTGCAGTCGCAAAAAAAACCCCTCAAAAACCCCCAAATAAATTAAATGACCTGAATCTGTCACATGCATAATTCTTCTCTAATAAGTTAATTCTTAAAAAAGAAAATAGAAAATAGCTTCATAAAAATAATAACCGAAATTGACCAGGATGTGATTCGAACTTATATACGAGGGGCATAAAATAAGATTCAATTAAGCAGTCAATTTTGTGCTCTATTATTCCTTGTAAATTGATTATAAAGTTATGTATTAAAGCAAAAATGACGTTTATGAAATCGCTGAAATAGAAATATATACAATAATCATGGATGTTCAATTTTGATGTTATAATTTCCTATAAAATACGGGATAAAACTTAGTGCAATGTGAAGCATGAAACTCAATTAAAAAATTCTAAAGACATCGTTTGTTGGGTTTCTTATTTCATTTGATTCTGTATTTTCTTTCGATTCGGTTTTCCACATGCGGATAGAATCACAATGACTGCAATAACACACGTAGATGCGTGCACACACGCACTCGCGTGTACACAACCACGTTCAGGCGCACACTCGCGCCTCACACACACAAACACACATACGTATAGAGACATACGTACGCAATCAGAAAAAGAAAGAGAGAAGGATGGCATGAAACTATAGGTAAAATTATACGAAATGTAATATGCACAGGAAGAAATGAAATTTATACATGCATAATTTATATATATATATATATATATATATATATATATATATAAGATACAAGTATGTATACATATATATGTAGTGTGCACGACATCTGCTCCTGCGTGTGTGTATATATATATATATATATATATATATATATATGCCCATCTATACAAACATATATGCATATATATATATATATATATATATATATATATACCCATCTATACAAACATATATGCATATATATATATATATATATATATATATATATATATATATACCCATCTATACAAACATATATGCATATATATATATATATATATACCCATCTATACAAACATATATGCATATATATATATATATATATATATATATATATATACCCATCTATACAAACATATATGCATATATATATATATATATATATATATATATATATACCCATCTATACAAACATATATGTATATATATATATATATATATATGTATGTATATATTTTAACATTTCCGTATGATGTAAATATCTAATATAAGTGAACATTTTAATTCTATAGAATTTATATACATACTTATATCTATATATATTTCTAAGACACACACATACACAGAAACATATATATATATATATATATATATATATATATATACACATATATACATACATATACATATACACATATATATATATATATATATATATATATATATATATATATATATATATATATATATATATATATATATATATATATATATATACGCTCACTCATATTACTTTGCATATAGTTAATGGAAAAGTAAAGAAAAAAAAAACTGCAATTTTTGAAACGCAGGTGCAGCTGGTTTCGTGTGAATACTTTTAATGATACAAACTATGACATATTCACGCATATCTATTTTTCCGAAATTAAATCCTTTCTTTAAGACCTAAATGATATTTTAAATGATAACATTAGAAACCAGCGGAAATGATGATAATGATGATGATGATGATGATGATGAGGAGGAGGATGATGATGATGGTGATGATGATGGACCTAGACATTAGCAGCAGCAGCAGCTCACACAGAGTGTAGCTTGT
This sequence comes from Octopus bimaculoides, assembly GCF_046866305.1. NCBI lineage: Eukaryota > Metazoa > Mollusca > Cephalopoda > Octopoda > Octopodidae > Octopus > Octopus bimaculoides. Next base: position 28,713,219 of record NC_142948.1, on the reverse strand, counting down.
TCGTGAACAATATCAAATCAATTCACTCACTATTTAAAAATCTACGAAAATCGAAATCGATAAAGGCTTTGATGAGGAAGATCGTATTCCCGATGATGATGGTGGTGGTGGTGGTGGTCATGGTCGTCGTGGTGGTCGTCGTGGTGGCAGTGGTGGTGGTGATATCGGTAGTGGTGGTGATGATGATGCCGATATTAGTGTTGGTGGTGGTAGTACGTATGATGGTGGTGGAGTTGGTGCTTGTGATGATGAAGACAATTGTTGTGATGCCGATAACGGTGTTGGTGGTGACAGTGATGATAGTGATTATGGTGATGGTGTTGGTGATTGTGGTGACGGTGGTGGCGGCAATGCTGGTGGTAACGCTGATAACTCTGACCACCTCTCCTCAGCGTACATAACTTCTTGATTAGGAATGTCGTTGCATCAGATCACACGCATGTGTTTCTTTCTGTCGATCATCGGAAAAAGAAAGATTTCAAATTCAAGAAGACGACCGAAAATTTGGTTGAGAAGATTGTTCTATGCCATCGTCATCATCCCGTGTCTAGTTCTTTCCCCCGGGGGTGGGTTCCTTCAGAATGTGGAGGGCATTAAGCGAAGCAGTCTTTGGTTGTATTTGAACTGAGAACGGAAAGAGCCGGGCCAAGTATTCTGAGGGTAATTTCTTTTTTGTAGACTCTAATGGATCTTCCAGCTCACTTTGGGAATCCTTGTAGTAGTAGTAGTAGAAGTAGGTGGTGGTGGTTGTAGTAGCAGTAGTGGCGCTAGTATTATTATTAGTAGCAGCGGCAGCAGCAGCAGCAGTAGTAGTATATTTGCAGAGAATGAAAAAAACTAGCGATACCAACAATCTCCGCCAAATGCATTGTATTCACTCCCGCATGACAGCCATTTGGATATAAAATTACTGGCTGCAAGATAAGTAGCTTGCTTACCAACCACATGGTTTAGGGTTCAGTCCCACTGCGTGGCACCTTGGGTAAGTGTCTTCTACTATAGCCTCGGGCCGACCAAAGCCTTGTGAGCGGATTTGGTAGACGGAAACTAAAAGAAGCCTGTCGTATACATGTTTATATATATGTGTGTGTGTGTGTGCATATGTTTGTGTGTCTGTGTTTGTTCCCCCCTCCCCGCCCCAGCATCGCTTGACAACCGATACTGGTGTGTTTACGTCCCCGTAACTTAGCGGTTCGGCAAAAGAGACCGATAGCATAAGTACTAGGCTTACAAAGAATAAGTCCTAGGGTCGATTTGCTCGACAAAATAGGCGGTGTGACAGCATGGCCACACTCAACTGACTGAAACGAGTAAAAGAGTGTATATTTTTTACTTAGGTTTTATTTGCAACTGTATTAGAAACTTGTTTTTTCTTTTGTTTGTTTGTTTCGAAGCGACATCGCTGTAGAGATATGTACTGCTACAGTCACGATTGTTGTTGCTGTTGTTGGTGTTGTCTTGCTTTTGTTGGTGTTTCCAAAATAATGGGGAAAGTATATTCCTGATATTTTTTCAACTATGACCGCATAAATTTCAATGTCTTCCCGTAAAGGTTTATTGATTTCGTTGTGTAACAGTCACAGTTCATCAAATAACAATACTTTGTAACGTATCTGTCTGTCTGTCAGTATGTTTGTCTGCCTGACTGTCTTTCTAACTGTCTGTCTCACCCACCTATATATGGATTGTGTTGTATGTTTCTATATTTCTTTCTAGGTGTTTTGATGTGAGTTGTCCATCATAAAACTCCATTGTTGAAGCACGACCCAAGAATGAAAAATAGCAATCGAAATACACGAAAGGATAAAAAGCAAAAAATAAGCAAAATTTACCAGCGCTAAATTACCCACAACATGCACGACACTAATAGTAAAAATATTGCTTTAACTGCATAAGTCTTATGGAAGACACATCATATAAATTTAATGTAAGAAATTGTCATTGCAAAAAAATCACTTCACCTGTTTGTCAAAAAGTTTGATTTACGATATGACGTAATAGCTGTAATGAAGATTACATAGGACAAACGAAACTTACATTGAGAAACTGACTCACTATTAATTGGCAACAAATACGAAATACTAATACCAGACAAATTCCATTAGACATATTCTATGCAAGAGACAAATCACTTAAATTCCTAGACTTTCCACTTCATCTTTATGTCGACAGAACTACTAATCAAATATAGAAAAGTGAAAATATCGTATTAAGAATTATAAATATTGACTGAATAAGATATAACAATACATGAAAGCGGTATTAAACTATTATAATTCACATTCTCCCACATAGTAACAAAGACAACCTTGGAGACAAACTACGCAATTTTTTTTTTTTTTTCTGCTGTTCTGATAATCTGTTGTCAATGATTTTACATAAGACATTCGCTTGATTAACATAGCCCTGAATCGAGGTTTAATTATTGAATTGTGATACAATTCTGCTACGTGACTTAATACGTGGATATAACGTGCAACCGTTGTGTATACTTCAAATTACATCAGGTTCAAATTCAACCGAGGTCGACTTTGCCTTTCATTCTTACGGGGTCGATAAATTGAGCATCATCCGACTCTATATAAAGCAAGAAATAAACAAGAATGATGGATCTCAAGTCTACGAATAGGAAGAATATATGCTATATACTCGTACTTACCTTTCAGCAACTTTGCGGGACTGCTACATATGTCTGTGTCTGTACGATTACTAAACCACTAGTTAAAGAGACAAATTCCTTTGATCGCTGTGTGTGTTCACTTTGAAAGGTTACACCCGCAAACGCTCTCACGCAACATACATAAATACGCACACACTCTACCTACCTACACACACACACACACACACACGCACACACGCACATACACGAACACATATACATATACATGCACGATGTGAAAATTTAACATTCCCCAAATTTCCTAATTTGAAATAATCTAAACAAAATTTCAATTTGGATATTTTATAAGTTGTATGATATGGCGGGGAACTGGCAGATTCGTGAGCATATCGAACAAAATGCTTAGCGGTATATCGTTCATCTTTATGATCTGAGTTCAAAGTAAGCCGAAGTCTTTGTCTTCAATCTATTCGGGCTCGATGAAATAAGTACCAGTTTGGTACTGGGGTCGATGTATTTTCCATCTCTTCACATTCAAAACAACAGGTCAGCCCTGTGCTAAAGTTTGAAACCATTATTATTTGTATAATAACTATGTCGATAGTTCTTCAAGCAAGCTCCCAGTCCTTACAGCTGTTTCAGTGAAAGACATACGTTTTGCATACGAAAGAGAAATCATATCTGACAGTCTCTCTTCAAGCATAAGATTTTGCTTTATCAGGTTCTATATTTACTTATTTCCAACTTCCTTCTCTGCTTGATTATGTTTCATAATCCATATGAAAATAAAATGATCAAGAATGTGTCATAAATAACATTCCTGGAATATGCCATCATAAAGAAAATATACATCTCCATATATATGTATGTGTGCATGTGTGTGTTTGTGTGTGTGTGTGTGTGTGTGTGTGCGTGCGTGCGTGTTTACACATGTTTGGGAGTGTATGCATGTGTGTATATGTCTGTGTAGATATGTATATGTGCATGTGTGTTTGACTATCAATACTTTGGCATTTATCTTCGCATGTATTTCGCTCTGGATGCACCCTTCCGTGTGTATATGTAATTCTTTTTTGTTTTCTGTGTAATTGAATGTGTATCTGTACAATGAACAATGAATATTCGTTTAAAAATGTATGAGGTTATGTGTACGTATTTTACAAATGTATATATAGTAGCGTTGAGTATTTCTTTGTGTGTTTTACGTCTGCAATGCTGACAACTCGAAACGTATTAGTATTATAGGGAACACAATTCCTCAGATGAAAGCGGTGAGTCGACAGGATCGTTAGCATGTTGGAGGAAATGCTTAGTGGTATTTTGCCCGTCGCTACGTTCTGAGTTCAAATTGCGCCGAGGTCGATTTTGCCTTTCATTCTTTCGGGGGTCGTTAAAATAAGTACCAGTTGAAGACTGAGGTCGATGTAATCGACTCATCCCCCACCCAAGAACTGTTGCCCTTGTGGCAAAACTTGAAACCATTATTATTATTAAGATGACCTAATGATGATGAATATCTTATTGTTATGTTTTCGTAGTTTGTAGTAACAGATTACGAGAATATTATAGTAAGTAGAAACAATGATTGTACAAATGTAGAAATTTTCAAGCGCACGTCAGACAATCAATGAATGAACGTGGAATTAGGAAAAATTATTGATTTAATCTGCCTCCTACAAAAATAAAACATTAGTTGATAATACCAACATAGAATTCAATAAACATCGCTAAATAGTAAAATACAAAAGAAAATTCAACGCTGAGATACATTAGCCTTTGAATACAGTATGATAATAATGAGGAGTTAATTATTTAAAATACTTTTAAAATCGCCAATGATGATTTTGTTTCAACAGTTACAACACCTTGGCCTGACAGGGACTGCTACCATCAATTTATTCTGAAGTTGAGACGAAATCGTGGAAAGGTTAAGAGATTTACGGAAACTACTGTTCTGAGCTAAGCATAAACAACTGATAAAGAAATTCCAAATAAGAAATATTCTTAATAAAAATGTTAAACGCAAATGCAATCGTCTTATTTATGCTTAACCATTTAGCATTGTAACTGGCCATATCCGTGCAAAATATTCTACCTGTTTTATTTTCAAAATGGCCAGATCAAACCTTTCACATCTGCCCTACAATGCCATTAAGAAAATAGACAATTACATCATCAGAATCACCAAACTGCAAGATATTGCATAATTAATTCAAATCAATGTGAAGTTTCAAGCAGTTTAATTGACAAAGTTATCTGAATGATAAACGGTTAAAGGAAAAGCTGGTCCATGTATATATTCCTATATCATATACATATACATGCATGTTTGTTTGTTTGTTTGTTTGTGTGCGTGTTCACAAACGTTTATACAGACACGTGATTCTTGCTGTAAAAGAATGTTTGGATTATATCCTTCGATAGATGCATGGATGAATAGAAAGAGAATCACTAGTGTGGTGGAAAAGACAGTGAGTGAGTGCGAGAGAGAGAAAGAGAAAGTGAGAGAAAGGAAGGCGGATAACATCTATTTATCGTCAAAAATATTTGCAAATATATTTTGTCTAATCGGCAGGCAACGCAAACACACACACACACATGCACGCACACACACACACACACACACACACACGCACACACACACACACAAACTCGCACACACACACACACACACAAACTCGCACACTCTCGCGCATGCACATTCGCATACTCACAGCTACACACAGTCACATGACTACACATTCACAGGCACACAATACGTACACAGCACAACAAAACACTTACGCACATGCATTCATAGACACACGAGCACTTCCACATATAAACACAAATTCTCACAAACAAACAAAAACATAAACGCATGCAAGCACACAGATGTAAACACACACACACACACACACACATATATAATATACAGAGAAGCATAGCCACACGCACACATTGGCATAAGCGCACGCACATATTCTCTGGTAACATATAATAAGCTGTAGAGATTCTCAGCCAATTTGGCAAACACGTACGTCGCACATATAAATATAATCAACGTTTAACTATTTTTATATAATTCTTTCTTACTTTTTTTTTTCTCTGTTTCTTTCTTTCTTGTTTGAAATTTAAATTTTCAAGAAATTACTCTGAAGTCATTAATTAAGAAGTAATTAATGTGTTCAATTTTTTTTTTGTTCCACCTCACTCTTTTCCTTGGTCTTACCATCCTCCCGTTCTGTCTTTTGCCAACGTCTCTCTCGCTCACTCGAACGTTTGTTGCTCTTCCCGACGCCTTCTGATGTTTTCTCTTATCTTCTGATTCTGTCTGTCTGTCTGTCAGTCAATCTGTGTTTGTTTATATCTATCCATACACACATATATACATACATACGTACAAATATACATACCTGTATATACATTAACACATACGTACATACGTGCATACATACACACGCATACATGTACACATTTACATATATTATATATATACACATTATAACATTATATATATGTATATATTAATACATACATGAATTCATAAACACATGCATACCCACATATAATATATATATATATATGTGTGTGTGTGTGTATATAGATGTGTATATATAAATGTATATATATATATTAATACATACATGAATTCATAAACATGCATATCCACATAATATATACACATATGCATATTCATATATATATATATAAATATATATGTATGTATGTATGTATACATGTATATATATATATATATGTATGTATGTATATATATATGTATGTATGTATATATGTATATATATATGTATGTATGTATATATGTATATATATATGTATGTATGTATATATGTATATATATATGTATGTATGTATATATGTATATATATATGTATGTATGTATGTATGTATGTATATATATATGTATGTATGTATATATATATATATATATATATATATATATATATATGTATATATGTGCGTGAAAGTGTACGTATGTATATATGTGTGCATGTCAACATCAGTGAATCCCCAAGCATTTTCACTCTTCCACCCTCTCCATTTCCCGCCCTCATTCTTCCCCCCTACTCCTCCTCTCTCCCCCTTACTTTTTTTTCCCAGTTTTATTTTTGTTTTCTTTACTGAAGAACGAAACTGATGATGTTCATTATTGTTTTGTCTCAGGAAATTACTTCAATCAAGACTCCGTTATAGAAATTAAAGATGGCCGTCCATAACACGGAATTAACGTTGCAAATATAAAGGTTACGCGAGTCAAGCTCTTAATCCGGAATTTGCTTTCATCAGTTGATCAACCAGAGATACGACAATGGACTAAACATTGTTGATATTCAGGTTTTTCTTTCTTTCTTTTTGTTGTTGCTATATTGTTGTCGCTGTTGTTGTTGTTGTTGCTATTGGTGCTTTCGCTGTTGCTACTCCTCTTTTTGATATTAATAATCTCGCATTCGCTCGTTTGATTTTCTTCTTCCTTTTCTTCTTCTTCTTCATTACTTCCTCTTCTTCTTCATTACTTCCTTTTCTTCTTGTTCTTCTTCACTTTCTTCTTCTTCATTTACTTCTTCATTTTCTTCATTTTCTTCCACTTCTTCATTTTCTTCTTCGTCACCGATGTCCATCTATCATCATCACCACCTATCATCATCATCATTATTGTTATTATTATTATTGTCGTTGTTATTATTATTGTCGTTGTCATTATTATTTCTGATGGTGTCGCTGTTGTTGTTGTACAGGTCGAAGAGTTAATGCAAGAACAATAACGAACAGATCGATAAATGCATAAGAAAGATAGCGAACGAGAGAGATACAGAGGTTAACAGTATAGATGGCATTACCGCGGAGTTTTGTTTCGAAAACAAGAGAGGCACACACACACACACACACACACACACACACACAGATACACGCACACACACACGCACACGCATATTTATGTATTTATGTGTATATATATATATGTATATGTGTGTGTGTGCGTGTGTGTGTGTGTGTGTGCATAGGAAGGCGCTACTTACAAAAACAATCATTGCAACGAGGCTAAAGTTGTTTTTTTCAAAAGAAAAATGCATTTTATGAGATTTACTTTAAAATATATAAAGCGATCAAAAGCGAAACTAAACGGAACATTGCACAACGTTCAAGATGTTTCAGTGATAAGTCATTGTGGATACATGCAGACGTACACAGCTTATATATACAAATATATGTATGCGTGTGTACGTATTATATATATATATACACACGCACACACATATCTATATACAAACATACGTACGCCATATGTATAAATATATATGCGCGAGTGTGTATGTATACACTTAATTATTAAATAAAAAAATGATGTGGACATATGCTCAAAGGGAGTCTTTGATATTTTCCGATTTTTGTATCGAATTTCGACCTTACATATACATACTCACACACCTGCACAGACACACAGATTCAATTTGATTTTCCAATGTTTTTTTTTTATCTATTTTCGTTGTTTTCCATATTTTACCATTGTCTGATTTTTTTTCTTGTTTCTATTCTTTTCCAAAAGTTAGTTTATTAGATTAATTTATACCAAGAATATATATATATATATATATATATATATATATATATATATATATATATATATATATATATATCTGTGTGAGAGAGAGAGAGAGAGAGAGAGAGAGAGAAAGAGAGAGAGAGAAAAAGAGAGAGAGAGAAAGAGAGTGAGAGAGAAAGAAAGAGAGAGAGCTACTTTTTCAACGTTTAGGGTTCGCAAAAATTATTGTTACAATTGGTCTCCCCTGCACGCAGATCCTCAAAAGAGACAATATACATCGTAAGTTTTCTGTTTACTCCCGAAGAAATCAAAATAGTGAATCATAAGTCAAGCTATTCGCGTTGATATCTTGTTACCTGTTCTATATTTAAGAGATGAGGAATTATTTACATTATTTACATTTGACGGATATTTCTCCTCATCTCGTTTGTTGTTAACACAACGTTTCGGCTGATATACCCTCCAGCCTTCGTTAGGTGTCTTGGGGAAATTTCGAACCTGGGTTCTCATTCCCACGGGCATATGGCGTAGTGGTTAAGAGCGCGGGCTACTAACCCCAAGGTTCCGAGTTCGATTCACGGCAGCGACCTGATTAATAATAGTAATAATAATAATAATAATAATATAATAATAATAACAGTAACATCGTTAGGAATGAGAACTCAGGTTCGAAATTTCACCAAGACACCTGACGAAGGCTGGAGGGTATATCAGCCGAAACGTTGTGTTAACAACAAACAAGATGAGGACAAATATCCGTCAAATGTAAATAATCTTGTTACCTGTTACATATATCATTGGTAAAATGCTTCACTCCTCTAACGAGTATTCTTTTCTACTCTAGGCTCAAGATCCGAAATTTTGGAGGAGGGTGCCATACATGCATCCGTGCATACATGCATGCATACATACATGTATACATATATACATGCATACATATATACATGTATACATATATACATGCATACATATATACATGTATACATATATACATGCATACATATATACATATGCATGCATACATATATACATATGCATGCATATATATATGCATATGCATGCATACATATATACATACATATTTGCAACCGTACTACGGAAGTTAATAGGTCTTCCATTATTTAGCAAGTTGTGGCGGCGCGCTGGTAGAAACGTTAGCATGCCGGACGAAATGCTTAACGGTATTTCGTCTGTCTTTACGTTCTGCGTTCAAATTCC
>NC_142948.1:28686970-28696970 GCF_046866305.1 Octopus bimaculoides | reverse complement strand
AGGGAGTAGTAGAAGAAAAAGAAGAGAAGAAGAAAAGGAGGAAGTAGTAGAAGAAAAAGAAAAAAGGAAGTAATAGAAAAAAAGAAGAAAAAAAAGGAAGTAGGAGAAGAAAAAGAAGAAGAAAAGGTGGGAGTAGTAGAAGAAAAAGAAGAAAAGGAGGAAGTAGAAGAAAAAGAAGAAAAGGAGGAAGTAGTAGAAGAAAAAGAAAAAAGGAGGGAGTAGGAGAAGAAAAAGAAGAAGAGAAGAAGAAAAGGAGGAAGTAGAAGAAAAAGAAAAAAAGGAGGAAGTAGAAAAAAAGAAAAAAAAGGAAGTAGGAGAAGAAAAAGAAGAAGAAGAAGAAGAAGAAAAGGAGGGAGTAGTAGAAGAAAAAGAAGAAGAAAAGGAGGAAGTAGAAGAAAAAGAAAAAAGGAGGGAGTAGTAGAAGAAAAGGAGGAAGTAGTAGAAGAAAAAGAAATAAAAGGTAGTAGGAAAAAAAGAAAAAAAGGAAGTAGTGGAAGAAAAAGAAGTAAGAACAGGAGGGAGTAGAAGAAAAAGAAGAAGAAAAGGAGGGAGTAGTAGAAGAAAAAGAAGAAGAAGAAGAAAAGGAGGGAGTAGTAGAAGAAAAAGAAGAAGAAGAAAAGGAGAGAGTAGTAGAAGAAAAAGAAGAAGAAGAAGAGTTATAATAATACTATTCGAAGCGGCTGACCAGGTCGTCAACTATATGTAAGCAATCTCTGACAATTAACTTTATAGGTCAGGCTAATTAAAACAGTTCCCTACTGATTAATTAAATAGACACTGTTAATTAGTTGCCTTAAGAAGCGAATGTTCTTTCAAATGTTAATTGAATGAATAACTAACTGTGAGCGAAAGAATGAATGCTTAATTGCGAATGATCGGACGAGGAATGAATTAGTTACTGATTGCACTAAGGAAGAATAAGTGAATAAGCGAATGTGAAATGAATACACGTGGCTGAATGAGTCGAGGAGGAATGAGGGAATGAGCGAATGATGAATGAATACATGATTGAGTGAATGGCAGCTGTGTGAATTTAGTGGATTTGTAAATATGCCAAGGAATAACGGAATTAATGATTCCGTGAGATGTGAAGGAATTAGATGAATAATAACAAGGGAGGGATGTTGTTAGTACTGACAGTTTGAATGAGGGAAGGGAAGGAAAAAGAAACGAGTGATTAAACGATGAAATAATAGAATACATGATTAAAGAATATACAATTAGGGAATGGAAGATATATATATAAGAAGGAATCAATTTTGGAATTACGGAATGAAAGAATTAACGTATCGTCTGTTAGTAAATATACTAAGGAAAAAACGGAATGAATGGTTCCATGAGATGTGAAGGAATTAGACTATGAATGATAACAGAAGAAAGACCTTCTTACTGATAGTTGGAATGAGAGAAGGGAAAGAAAACAAAACGAATGATTAAACGATGAAATGATTGAATACATGAAGAAATGTATGAAAGAATAAATAATTAAGAAATGAAAGACATATTAAGATCGAAAGAGCGTCAAAGTGGTCGAGTGAACGACGGACTAAAAGAATTAATGAATCGTCTTTCACCTTATACTTGTTTCAGTCATTGGACTACGGCCAAGCTGGGGCACCATTTTGAAAGGTTGTTTTTAGTCGAACAAATTGGCAAGTCTCCAGTTTGCATAATATGAGATTTCTCAGGGAATGCAAAGCAAGTAAAGGTGAACTCTGCAACGGTCTAGAAGTTTTTCAAGGCAGATAGACCGTCTTTTTAAGGGATGACCCTGTACAGTGATTTGATGTCCATAATGAGAATGTGTTTGAACTCCAGGTGGTTGAAGAGGTTCAGGGCATGATTGGTGTATTTCATGTTTAGTGACCAGAGATTATTACAGTTTGTCAAGTGACGATGACAGACAGAGCCAATATTTATTTCTTTATTGCCCACAGGGGGCTAAACATAAAGGGAACGAACCAGAACAGACAAAGGAATTAAGCCGATTACATCAACCCGGTGCTTAACTGGTGCTTATTTAATCGAAGCCGAAAGGATGAAATGGCAAAGTCGACCTTGCGTATGTGTGCGCGTCCGTGCGCGTGTGTGTGGGGGGGGGGGGGGGCGCTTACATGTGCGTGGCTTAGAAGTTAGGGTGTTGAATCATGATCGCTAGATTGTGGGCTCGATCACCAGATTGGATGGCGGTTTGTGTTCTTGAGCAAAACACTTCTTTTCACGTTGATCTGTGGGTGGGAGAGCAGCAGAACCCCTGGCGCGTCGGCATAAAAATTTGAAATCAATATTATTGTGATATCTGTGATGTCATTCTTTCAATATAGCCGTACAAATAAATTCTCCCCATGCAGGTTTCCAGCAAAAATTACTGCAAAGTTACTATGTTTATATAAGCATAACATTATAAACGTCAGGCACTGATTCATAAACGGACAGTGTACGAAGTGTCTGCCCCGCTACTTACACGAGCATTCTTAAGTCAAAATCAGTTTTAAAGTAGTTTTAAATTTTTGTGTTGTTGTTTGTTCCTTCTCGAGCCATAAGAGCCGGTTTCTCGGTTTCATTGGTGCATAGGTTACTCACCTGACGGGACGCCGGTCCGTCGCAGGTGAGCTGCTAGGTGCAGGAGGAAAGAGTGAGAGAAAGTTGTGGCGAAAAAGTCAGAAGAAGTTCGCCATTACATTCTGCTGGAGCCGCGTGGAGCTTAGGTGTTTTGCTCAGAAACACACACACATCGGGCGGTCTGAGAATCGAACCCGCGATCCCTCGACCGCGAGTCCATTGCTCTAACCACTAAGCCATGTGCCACCACTTGTGGTAAAGAAATATTATAGGTGATGCGTCAGACCCACATGTGATCTAATGCAGTTCTAGAAAAAAAAAAAAAAAAAAAAAAAAAGCAGTAAGCTCACTTAAACTGAAAACTCCACTATAGAAACGATATTAATATAAACTCATAACAGGTTCATAGCATAATGTTAAATGTTAGTCAGTTGAGTCATCACATCACACTGGAAAGATTTAACTTAAAGCGAACATTTCTTGATATATTCTAGATAGCATAATTACACGTTATATTCCGTTATAACATGTAATTTTACGCCTGTTCTTAGACATGTAAAAGGTTGTCGTGACCTTTAAACAATTTGCAAACTTGTTTAATAGTTGATATCTTTAGAACTGTGGTAAAGCAGTTTGGTATCGTTCATGTTTTTCCCTTGTATTATTATTTTTTTCCTTTTATAGCTTCACTTATTTTAAAAGGTATTTTATTCTGTATATTTTTCCAAAGCAAATACGCGATGTTTGAGATATTGTTACTAAATTCAATGTATGTTACATTCGCCCAAACAGCTACAACGATTGTTGGATATTAAAAATAGAGGTTTTACAGAGGACTAATTCGATGCAGTCACTGGTCTCTCTCTCCACATGGACGTTAGCAAGCAAATCAATGTTGACAACAAAGAGATATGAAGTGTAATTAAACTTTCCATTGGGTTGAAATGCAATCGCAGATCAAGTCATAATCTTCATTGGTAATTACACGAACGATGCAAGAACGATATGAAGAAAATGAACTTTGGAACTAATCTCCGATAATTAACAGGATAACCAGGTTGTGATGAAACGAGATTTCAAACACTCGTTATCTGATATTATAATCTTGAAATGTAATTAAATTATCTTACCACTCACCTTCTCTAGGAAGAGAAGAAGGAGTAAGAAGGAAATAGAATGAGGTAGAGACGTAGAGTAACAGAAAGACAAAGACTTAATGAGAGAGAGAGAGCGAGGGGGGAGGAGAGAGTGAAAAAAAGAAACTTGTTAGAAATATATACAGATTACTTCAAGGAAAGTGGGGGAGAGACAGAGAGAGAGAGAAAGAGAGAGGAAGAGAGATAGAGACTGGAAGAGAGAAAATAAGAGATGAGGGGAGAGAGAGAGAGAGAGAGATAGGAGGAAGACGATGGTAGTCTGGTGGAAGGATAGGGAGGACTAGGGGTTGAGGACGGGGAAGGGCTGTGTCGGTTTCTTTCAATGATATTAGAATGACTAAATTAGGAACGTGTAATAGACAAAGAGATGCAATGAATGTCTCACCTCAATTTGCTGCTGGAATTGAACAGGATTGAACAGGGTTGGCGATAGGGCGTCTAATAGTTTGTGATATTCATTTCAACAATCAACTCTTCTAACACTATCCTGCACACGTAGTGACACGTAGACACAGGGACACATGGAGAAGAAAATACGAAACATTTACATACACACACTTATACATACATACATACATATATGTGTGTGTGTGTACATGCAAACAAGCGTATATACATACACATATATATATACATATTTACATACATGCGAACATACATACATACAAACAAACAAACATACATACATATGTGTGTGTGGGTGTGTATACATGCATACAAGCGTATATATATTCATATGTACATACATACGAACATACATACAAACAAACATACATACATATATACATACGTACATAGTACACACATACATACGTACGTATGTACATACATACATACACACATGAATACGTATATACATACATATGCATACATACATCCATATATACATACACACACACATAGACTCGTGTATTAATTAACTTAATTCCTGTGATAGCGTATTTGCAGATAAGTTCTAAATAAAGTTATGTTTATTTGCTAAAAATGGATTTAGACTCATTGTACACCAGCCTCTCTCTGCAGAACAACTCAGCTAGCTTTCCAGTTCTACAACTTCGTCATGAAGGTTTGTGTCATCAAAACAGTAAGAAGAGAGGTGGAAGACAGAGAGAGACAGACAGAAATAGAGAGGCCGAGAGAGAATGTGCGTGTATGTGTGCATAGCTTAGCTTTAAAAAAGATATGATGAACAACAGAGATTGCTTTTGTTTCTTTGTATAATCATTTGATACGATGCTGACGTATAAGCAGTTTTAAGTACAAAGTATTTGTGGATAAGGTTAGTCGTTTAACAAGCCAATTAGCTAGTTAGGAGATCTCTATAAGAGAGGGTAGCAGTAACTATTACTGAGAAGCAATGCTTATTGCCACTGAAGCATGGCTGTTCAGTAGGAACCGGCGTTACTGCTATTTTTAATCCCAGAGAGACGCCTCCTCCAGCTGGTTATTCGATGCAAACTGCACTCGATGTATATTACAAACAGGGGAGTGAACTCCTACTATCATCTAGCCACGAGGCCACCAGATTGTACGGTTTCGACCGCTTTCTAGTCACCCTCGGTGGTGGATACTCACTCGCTAGGGATAGGATTTGAACGTTTCCTATTTGATTTGGGGTTCAAGAAATCTGAATATCTCTGCTGAATTTTATTTATTAGTTGAAATTGTTAGTTATTTGCTTTAGAGTTTCCATCACCACAATACGCAGACGACAATATCTACAACGTAATGATAACTGATTGTTATCCTGTTACCGTGTTGCAGTATTAGTCATTGTCTTTTTTTAGCGCCCAGAATTCCGGAGAAATAACCGAATGAAACCAGCATTAAAGCCACTCCCAGAAGACCTCAGAATTTAACCCAAATCAAAACACTTTGTGGTAATGTATTGTTATGCCTTCGTCGTGAGTATTGGTGACACAGTTACACCGTGTGTTTCAAGCAATCAAATCTTACATCAATGAAAATAATTCTTGGGCGGTGAGCTGACAGAATCGTTACCGCACCGGATAAAATTCTTGTGGCATTTCGTCTGTTTTTCAGGTTCTGAGTTCATATTCCGCTGAGGTCAAATTTGTCTTTCATCCTTTCGGGTTCGATAAAATAAAGTACCAGTTGAACAATTGGGTCGGTGTAATCGACTTAAAATCTCCGCTGAAATTGCTGGCCAATTAAAGTGATTTTACAGAGAACCAATTAAAGTGATTCTACAGAAAACCAATTAAAGTGATTCTACAGAAAACCAATACTACGTCCGAAGACAAGGAATTAACAACAGGAATATATCCGAAATTGAGCAATGTTGTATTACTAACCATCAGTAGGCCCATACTGCTTGCACAGAAGAGGAACATTGCCATTCACATTAATAACAAACCAGTTGATTTTCAGAAATGGTATCGAGATTATCTTCGAATAATCATAACCTCTCTGTAATTTCTAATTTTTTTCTTCCAGAAAACTCACCTCCAGCGCTCCCAGGAAGATGATTACGTATAACTGGTGAATTTCCATTTATTCTGAACGTAAACAGCTCGCGTTTCAGCTACATGTTACTTCTACATTTTCAATACCCATTTAACGGCTATTGGTGTCTGAGAGGATCGCACGTTTTCTGGCGTATCAAAACATCCTTCGTGTCATATTGACCTCTTGCAGAAGCAACTGCAACTGAAAAATTTCTCTCGCATCTTCAATTTTAAATCTCTCTCAACAAACAACCTGAATAATGGCTCTGAGGTTATGATAACATCAGAACTCCCTCTACAGGTGACATATAAAACTCCGTTTCGAGAGATCACATTTAAGGTTCCTTGGGGCGAGTAATTACCGACACAGTTGTCGTTATTTCTGAAATGATAATCGATGAAGTTGCCGTGCTGTGATGGGGACACTATGGTGAAACTGATGAGAGTTTAATTGTCAGAAATAGTGAGAGAGATCCCTATACTAAGGCATCAATAATATTTAAGCATGTTAAGGCGGCAAGCAAACAGAATAGTTAGTATGTCGGATAAAACGCTTAGCGCATTTTCTCCGTCTTCACATTCTGAGTTCAAATTCCGCCGAGGTCGACTTTGCCTTTCATTTTTGCCGGATCGATAAAATATGCTTAGTTGAGCACAGATGTTGATGTAATCGATCAGCTCCGCTCTCCTAAAACTTCAAGTCGTGGGCTTATAGTAGAAAGGATTATTTTTACTGACACCTGGAATGTCATTAGGCGCTCACTGCCCTTTATCAGATGGTCAGTATGTTCGGTGGAAGTTCTACGGTAGCAATACATAGAAATCTAGACGTGGACAAGAACGGTGTCGTTCTCGGAGAAATTCTAGATGTCGATGAGGATGAACTAGCTGGTCGGTTTCGAAGGACTTTAGGATCCGCTACTACCATGGATAATCTCTATAAATCCCTGGCTTGCCAGTGATTTCAAGGTCGAAGAAATAAATACCAGTTGAGCAACAGGGTCAATGAAATCGATTTACCCTTCCCCCGTAGTTGCTTGCTGATGTGCCAAACTTAGAAATCAATATTATTTATGTACATCCACGAACGATTTTAGATCAATTACCACCGAATTCAGCTTTTGTTTACCGCAATGGAGAAAACCTGATGGAAATAACAGATAAATCTCCCTCATTACTTCCAACAGTCTTAAAAATAGGCAGAATAATGTAGTCCTGGATACACTCCTCATGAAAATCAAAAGACAGCTCGACCAAATTTCGATAGGCTCGGGTCGTCCCATATCACGTGACTGAAAGTAGGAGGACAGAAACTCTTGAAGCATGACCGATGGGTTGTGTCCAACAAGTCAAGGATCTGTGACAATCACACACTGCGATATGCTACATCAACGGTAGATATCTATGGATTATCCAAATATCCACGCGATAATTCAGTGAGTTTAGTTGTTTAGTTGATAGGATTACTGTATAGAGAAGGCCTGCAAGTTCTTACCGAAATCCATTTATTTAGTTTAACGTGATATGTATGCATGTGTATGTATATGTATGCATGAACGTATACATATTTGTACGTATGTATATGGATGAGTGTGTATGTATGCATGATTATATGCATGCAGTGTATAAATGTTTGTACAAAAATACGTGTGCGCACACACATATAGATGCATGCGTACATATTTATACATACATGTGTGTGTGTGTGTGTTTGTGTGTGTGTGTGTGCAGACAGATTACGAGGACTCCCTTCAATTAGATAGTTCATATGTTTTAAATATTAATAATAATTTGTGATGTAATACTATGTAGATACATGTATGCGCATGTGCGTGAGTGTGTGTATATATTTATGTAACTAGATCGCACCCTATGTAAAATATCCAAGCATAGTCTAAATGAATCAGTGCTTATTTATGAGCGAGGTTCTATTTCACAGCTATAGTGCTTTAGTCATTATTTTGATGAGAAACAAAAATTGTTATAGGAATTCCGGAATAGAACAGGAGGATTCTTACGAATCAATAATTATTTTGAATCATTATTAATCTCGATGGTTAAGACACGCTGAACCAGCTGAAGTGTATTAAAAGAATAAAGTTTGGTCACCTTCGTTTTCAGCTTAACACCTCTGAAATGTCCACTTTTATCATTTACCTCGATGTCCACCGCTCTATCAGAATTATTCTGATCAGATCTTTGGTTGCGAATAACATTTCAGCCATGGATTGTTCCTCCATTCTATCCAGTCCAGTCACGGAATTCCTAGCAAAAGGTCATGCGAGTTGGCCCTTCCTCTTCTGACTAAGCTTTTAACAAATACAAAAATAAATCATGACTCATCACTAAGGATCCTTTCCCCTATACAATTCCCTTATAAAACTCGCCTGAGTGACTTGTCACAAGATATCAATACTATGTTGATATTAACGACCGTAGTTTATGAGAGAGAAGACACTGTTCATTTTTTGTTTTAATTTACTTCAATAATTCTTTCTTCATTTTTTGTATATTGACTTAGAAATGGTTAGATTTCTGAATATCTTCATTATTTTGCTGGTATCACGTCTTGCATACTTTCTGTAGGGTTGCAAATGTATTGTAAGATATATATCAATTAAAATTCCAGCCCTTTAGTCACGGGTGATTGTAAAGTTTATGACAAGAATGCTAGTTGTAACACAAGACGCATGGTTCGAAGAAACACCACAATTAAGACTGAAGCATAAAAATTGCATCGGGATTAATTGCCAATACACACACACACACACACACACACACTTACTAACGCAGACAGAGGCATACATTACATACACAATGTAGAGAGACATTCATGGCTACTCATGTATCTTTATATACCTGCATATTATATATATGTGTGTGTGTGTGTGTGTGTGTGTGTGTGTGTGTGTGTGTGTGTGTGTGTGTGAATAAGGAAATACATTTTGTGACGGTTCGTACCGGTTTCGTGTTTTCGATTTTTTCAACTAAGAGTAAAACAAAGGTGAATATTAATTAAGAAAAACAATTAAATTGAAGAAAGAATGGAATGTTTTGTAAATATTTCCATAGTGTTCTAAAAGCCAAATAACAACAACAACCACAACCACAACTTGAAATTAAGCTCTCCAGTTTAAAACCAAGCTTGCTGTTGGGTATTTTTTAAGTTTGGTGTTTCTATGGGAATAGTGTACCTTGTGAAGATCTAAAAATTTCAATGCAATCAACTGTCACCTGAAAAAATGTTGATATGTCGTCCTCTAAAAAACGCCAAGATGTGACGCCTATTCTTTAACTGGATTTTTTTCATTGTTTCAAATGCTTCTTGCTCCGCTTTACCATATTGCACTATTGAATGCTTCACAGAAACTTTGAAATCACTACTGTACTCTAATTAAGCATGTATTTGTTCTACAAATCTGCGGACTTTGAACAAGCAATATGCGTATACCTACTCAAGGTACCAGTTTACATAGAGAGTCACTGATCCGAGCCGGGATGACATAAGTGTCTTTTGATTGTATAAGAGTTCGGTAGTGTTTATTGTAATCTATGCCACTAATTCTCTAGAAGGTGAACTGAGCAGCGCTACGCCTACGTAAGACGAAAATAAAAGAAAACGAAAAATTATCTAACACAAGAATCCATTAGATTTAATGAACACTTTAAATGCAATAGGACGAAAGCTGTTATTACCATTCAGCATTGCTAAACAGCAATAGCTCAATGCCTATTGGCTAACGATAGTCGGAAGGAAGAGAAGGTGAAAAGAAGTGAAGTTGTTTGCACGCAACATGGGGCAAGTTGTTTCTC